>NW_024117860.1:0-10018 GCF_003073215.2 Triticum urartu | reverse complement strand
GATAGACGTGCGGGGGCGGGAAGAGCTGACGTCGACTGGATTCGGGAACCCGTTGTCACGCACGCTCGTCGAGAGCTCGCTGGAGGTTCTCCAGTGGAGTGCGCTCGGCCAAGTTTTCCAGGCGTGCATCCTCCAAGGCGCGAGCCTCGGGGCTCTCTCCAACAATAGGAGTGTGCAGCGCATCCATGTTCCGGCGGCGAAGTTCTTCTCTCTGCAGCGACGTGAGAGGCTCGGGAAGATACTCCTGATGGGGACGCGACGGGTCGCCTCCTCCTGCGCCTTCGTCGGTGCGGGTAAAACCAGGGGGACTGGGCGGTCCGTCGACCATCAGAACCTCTGCCGCCAGATCGCTGTTGTCGCACTTGGATGCAGTCTCTTCGGAGCCAGTCGAACAGGCAGCGGGGAGGGAGGACAACACAGGAGCCGATCGGTAGGGGGTCGACGGTTGCCGCAGGAGAACGCCGCGGACGCACGCGCTAAAGTGCGTTGCCCCGCGGACAGGGAGTGCGTCCACGTCGAGCGGAGCCTCCTGAAGCCAGACGGAGTCATCGGCGATGAACGTGAGCGCGCCGAGACGAATCTCGCGGCCCTCCACCAAAACTCCGTCGAAAACCATGATGATTCGGGTCGGAAAAGATCGCAACTCCTCCAACAAAACGCTAAAACACCGGCCCCAAGGTGGGCGCCAACTGTCGTGGTTCTAAGTCTGACAGTAATGTAGGGGGGTAAGTATGGAGAGGCGAGATCTTAGCTATAGAGAAGTTGTAAGGACGCAAGGTTTACGAGTTCAGGCCCTTCTCGGAAAAAGTAAAAACCTTACGTCTCGGAGCCTGGAGGCGGTCGACTGGATTATGTGAGTATGAGTTACAGAGATGCGAACCCTTGTCTCGAGGGAGGGGGTGGCTTATATAGAGTGCGCCAGGACCCCGGCCAGCCCACGTTACGAAGGGTTCAATGTACATTTAGGCAGGGCGTTACTGGTAACGCTAGTAATAAAGTGCTATGATGACCATAAAAGCTACTTAATGACCGACCGTTAGCGTGCGGAGTGACTTTAGGTCTCCTGGCCGTCGAGTGGTTGGATCTTGGTCGAGTAATTGCTTCTTGGTCGAATGTCTTCGAGTCTGTCAAGTGGAACACCTCCAAGTCGATTGAAAGGTGATTTATTTTAGGGGTGTCCTTGGGTAGGGCAGTTAGGACAGGTCTATGACCCTACCCTAGGTACATAGCTTCATCAGGGGCGGGATGCGGGGTCTGGTCAAGCAGGTTTTTTGGCCCGTACCCGCATTTTGGTGGCTATTTTGCGGGCCGGGGGCGGATGCGGGGTCTGCTAGAGTTGCTCTTACATGTTGTCTTATTTTTCTAAAAATAGGTAAATACTTTATTCATTAAAAGTAAAAATCTGATTTCGCGATCCATTTTATTAAACATACATACTTCTCTCTCTTCCTCCCTCTCTTATTTATTCTTTGAGACGTCACCAAATATCATACACTAATTACGAATAATCTTTTCGTCGAGTGTCACAAATACATGAAAAAAGACAAAAAAAGACTCGGCAAGGGCTTTGCCGAGTGTTACACTCGACTTCTAGCACACAACTTACATCAACTCCAATAAATCCCTTATTTGTATAAAAAAACTACCATTTAGGAGAAGTTTGGGAAGAAAAACGTCTCCAGCAGATCTCATAAACCCGGAATAAATTTAGAGGATCCTGTGAACTTGGCCTTAATTTCTCCCTGGTTTAGGGGAAGATGTACTTCCTCCAAATTTTTGGCGTCACTTCTATCTTGAAGTTTCATGATCGTCTCTTCGTCTTCTGCCCTTGCGCACCTCCTCTCCTCCTCCTGATCGATCACCATCGCCGCTGCTACCGCATCAACCATGGACGCCGATGCATCCTCCCTTCCTCCGCCATCGGCGCACATGGCCCCGCTTCCAAGAACCACTACAGCCTCCGCTAGCCGGCACCGCCCGTCGGGTCAAGAGGAGCCGCAAGGCTGTGACCACCGCCGATATAGGTCTTCCTTGCCGAAGAAGCCTCGTACTTCAAGGAAGCCGAATGGAAATGTTGTCTAGGCCCACTCTTCCTTCTTGCCGCCTTTGTCGCCACCGCAAACATTTATGGCGGCATACACCAACATGCCATCACTCTACACAAAGGAGGATGATGACTTTGACTTGTCGAACATCAACGATGACTGCAATAGGTAAATATATTATGCATGTGATTTTTATACAATCATTGTACATGCGATTTTTTTATAGTGATTATTTGTTCCAAATTACGATATTCTTGGCAACAATCATATATGTAGTTGATGAACGATGCGGTAGGCATAGATGACATATCTTTCTCCACTTCGGCTAAGGATGACGAAGAATTGGGTTCCATACTAAAGAAGAGACAAAGCAACTTCAAGAATGACGAGGACAAAGCGTTGATCCTCGCATGGGAAAGTGTCAGTCTTGTTCCAATTGCAGGCACTGATCAAAGCACGAGAACCTACTGGAAGCACATTTCACATCATTATCATCACAATGTCACTAGTTCAATCGCAAGATCATTTAAGTCACTCCAAGGTCGATGGAGCTTTATCTAGTCGTTGGGCAGGTTGTGTAATGTTGATCTTGTGAAACCAAGTGGAATGACAGAGGACATGCTGGTGAGTATTTGTTGTGCATATTTTCTTTGAATTGTTTTTTCCCAAAATTCTAATATGACAATGCTAACTTCTCAGCTGAGGTAGACAAACGACATGTACAAGCACATGCATCCCAAAAATAGGTCTTTCTTGTTGTACATTGTTGGGCATTAACCAAGAACAATCAAAAGTGAAAAAACATGGATAGTGAGCAGTTAAATCCCAAGAAGAAGTTCAAATCAAATTCACAAGAGAGCGGTGATGATGATGATGATGGTGGTGATGGTGATGATGATGCAAAAGAAGAGGCAAATACACCTAGTAGTCTTGTCATCCAGCAAGCAAAAGGCCACCTGGAAGGAGAGGAGAGAAAGATACACAAAAGAATGGGGGTGATGCATCTGTGCTCAAGAGTGTTATGAAGAATGGAGGTTATGGAAGAAAGATAAACAAAAGTAAGGTTGAGGAAGCAAAAATTTTTTGGAGAAGGGCATGAGGTGGGCAGAGCTGAAGGCAATGGAGGAGCGCAAAGTAGCAATCGAAGAAGAGAAACTGAGAGCCATTCAAGAGGAAGAGGAGACAAAAAAAGATGGAGTAAGAGTATGAGATCATGTTAATAAGACTTGGCCCCAGAAGCGATGTAATATTTTGCAGCTCATAAAGTCACAAATTTTAGCATCAAAGCTGGGTGGAGGTGCTAGTGGACAGGGTTTTGGAAGTAGCAACGGTGATGGAAGCATTTGTGATGATCTTCAAATTTATGCTTTTTTATGTCCTTCTTTTCATGAAGACATGTACCCATAGGTCTATGGTGAACTACTCACACATCATCGGTAGGGCGGCAAGGTTGATGTAGAAGTCCTCCGTGATCGATCCCCCCTCCGTTAGAGTATCGGGAAATGCCATCAGATGGGATTGCGGAAGAACAGAGACATGTGGCAGAAAAAATTGTTTCGGGTGGCTCTATGGGGTACCCAATATTTGAGAATTTATAGAAGTAAAATTAGGTCAGACGGTGCTACGTGGGGCCCACAAGGCATCAGGGCGCGTCCTGTTGCCTTGCCGTCTCCTCATTTGCTGTTTGGTCTCCTCCCGAAGCTTCTAGGGTCTCATTTGTCCAGAAAAAATCGTCAAAAAGTTTCATAGCATTTGGACCCCGTTTGATACCGATTTTCCGGAGAGAAAAAAACAGACAAAAAATAGCAACTGACACTAAGCACTGGGTTAATAGGTTAGTTCCCAAAAAGGACATAAAATTGCATATTAAATCATATAAAGTATCCAAGATTGATATATAATAGCATGCAACAATCAAAAGCTATAAATACGTTGGAGACATATAAACTATGAAACAATGTCCGCAGTAATTGTCTAGCCCATCATTGAAACGTCGTCTAGAACTCTACATGACCAATATAACCAGGCTTACGGGTGCATCAATCTAGTATAGTAACAATGGTAAAAATGATTATAGGATGCGTGAAGGTTCATCCTAGGCTACTTGTTTACCTAAGCTGAAATTCCATGACCTTGCTGATTTTTCCCCATGGTTGTCCTTCCACTGCATGTGCCACCTCAGACCCTATACCCTCATATGGATGTCGTGGTAGAAATTCCTCAATGGTCCTGCTTTGAGCCCTTCTATCTTGGCCAAGGAATCCTAGAACACTGTGGTCGCAATGGTGAGGGAAGAGGGTCTAAGTTTTTATCGTTGCTATTATTGCAAGAATTACTCCTCCTGATGTGCCTTCCTAGGTTTATTTCGCTAGTTCGGCGACAAAGGAATGGTGAAGCTTCAAGGTGCGGGAGGGAACGTACGTAAAAAAATCAGCCTGAAAGAAAACAACAGAAGGAGGGGGGTGTATGCAAGCGGAGGGGGTGGAAAAAATCGGTGACCGCGGGATGTGGGTCGAGGGAACGAAACGAACGAAATGATTATGCCTTGCCCTTTAATAGTATAGATGATGCACCTCCCTACCGCGTTGGCTTGTTGCGTCGAGTCGGTGATAGAGGCCGGGTCGGTGATAGAGGCATGGTGAAGCTCCGCAACACTTGGTGACCCGGAGGGGGGGGGGCAGGGAGGCGAACCATAGCATGTTGTGTGGAGGATGACGGACACAGACAACAGTTGAAGGAATTTTTTGGGTGGAGGCTGACAGAGACAGATGGTGGCTGAAGGAATGGTGCGGCGACACCCTAACCCTAGCTTCCACTGTTGACCACACCATGGATATGCATGAGAAAACGAGGGAGCTGGGAAAAGCGCTTCAAGGTGCGGGAAAGCACATACATAAGAAAAATCGGCCCGAGAGGAAAAAACGGAAGGATGGGAGGATGTATACAAGCGGTGGGCATGGCAAAATGATGGGAGGATGTATACAAGCGGTGGGCATGGCAAAATCCAGTGACGGCAGGACATGCGTCGAGGGGACAAAACGAACAAAACAAAATGACTACACATTGCCCTTTAATAGTATAGATACTATATACATATATTGATTATTATTTTAACGATTATATTAAAGGGTCCAGAATTTTAGTTTCACCCTGCCTCCTGAAATCTCACAGCCTTACGCGTATTATAAAAAAACACTAGGCAAAACCTGACGAGTGTAATAATAATAATAAAAAAATATTTGCCGAGTTTGTTTTTCGATTTAGTGTTTTGTTCGGGACACTCGGCAAAGGGCTTGTTCGTGGAGTGCAAAATGAAATGCACTCGGAACTTGGGAAACACTTTTCCCTGTAATTGTATTGTTTTGTCATGTATTAACAAGACCCAGATACATTCCTCGTTAAAGATCCTTCATGCGCAAAAGAGCCAAATACACCATGGCTACTCGATTTCTCGTGCTTACCAGATTTTTTAGTGCCATGGCTGTGTGCGACAAAACGAGGGAGCTCGGGAAAGGCGGGAAGGCACCTACATAACAAAAAATGGCTAGCCATGGTGTATTTGGCTATTGTATTAACGGTACAGAAGAAATGGAAGTAACAGGACTTGCAGGTCAGACTTGGACGTGGAGTTTCTACACCCAGGAGCAAATTTGCTCCTGGTGTGAACAGTAAATCAAAAAGAAAATTCAAAAAATTCCGATTTTTTTGACATACTTTCACAAATGTATGTTATGCATGTAAAATTTCATCACAAAATCACATTGGTGGAAGTGGTGGTAAAAAAATAAAATCAATGCTCTGAAAATGTTACTTATTTCATTTTGGAGCTCAGAATTTGTTTTTTTGGCACGGCTTCCACCAATGTGATTCCATGATGAAATTTTACTTGCACAAACAATTGTGAAAATATGTCACATAAAAAAAATCAATTTTTTTATTTTACTGTTCACACAGGAGCATTTGCTTCTGAGTAGCTACCTTCCTCGTTCAGATCTACCAAATTAAATGATCACGGGTTGGGGCCTCCTTGCTGCTCAATGCTGGAGTCCTGTTATACTGATTAGGGGGCAGAGATCATTAAGCATTGAATCACCTTAATTTCTTCGACGCAGGCGGGTGCTCCCACCTCCGGGTACGGACACCCAGAATTTCACGAGACGTTGTTGCAGCATGTGTACGGACACACGGGGTCTGAAGAAAAAAACTCCAAAGTTCTTACTTTTGAGAGCTTCAAAAAATTATCTACTCTCGTACGGTCAGCCAAACATAAATGGTACTACCAATTAACGTTTGCACATCAAGGTTTAAAGCGCGAAAAACCCAAAAATCTTACGGTCTGACAGATGGTGCTGATGTACGGTCTGACAAACATAAATGGTGCTAACTTTTGCACATCAAGATTTATAGCGCGAAAAGTCCAAAAAAATCTTGCTATTTAAGAGCTTCAAAAAAGTATCTACTCCGGCACGGTCTGCAAAACATAAATGGTGCTAACGTTAGCATATCAAGGTTTATAGCACGAAAATTCCGAAAATCTTACTATTATTTGAGAGCTTCAAAAAACTATATATTCCCGTACTGTCTGCCAAACATAAATGGTGCTAACGTTTGAACATCAAGGTTTATAGCGCGAAAAATCCAAAAAAAACATACTATTTGTGAGCTCGTACTAATAACAAATACTGTTTGTGAGCTTCAAAAAATTATCTACTCCCATACGGTCTGACAAACACAAATCGTGCTAACTTGTGCACATCAAGATTATTGCTCAAAAAATCCAAAAATAATACTATTTGAGAGCTTCTATAAATCATCTACTCCCGTACGGTCTGCCAAACATAAATGGTGTTAACGTTTGCACATCTACAGTTGCACAACAAATTTGAAAACAGAAAATTGAACCACACAGGCAAGATACAGGCGCTCGTGGTAATTTCGTGCCGATGTAGTCGTTCTCATTTAAAAAGCTCCAAACAACATATTTCAACAACTGCGCAGTAAGCTTTTCACAATAACGACTATCAAAACAAGGCCGGCGCTCCCATTCTTACTAACGTGCTAGACTTGCGTGGAATCATGTCGAGCCAGTGAACAAACATATTAGCAACACTAAAAAAGAATATAAAAGTCTGACACGACTTGGATAATTGATCATGTAGCGTGCACAAAATTACAGTGGAAGAAAGGGTATTTTACTGTCTCACCATCGTGACAGAAACAACATTTCTGTTTTACTTCCAGTCCAATTGCGGTGGGCGAGGTTGTTCTATCTGAGGATCACCCATACCATATGATTTATTTTATCTTCAGCGTTACCTCTTATTCCCAAAATCTTTTGTTATTGTCCATTGAAGACTTCAAAGTGGGTGAGTGGCCGGTAAATAGAGTCAACCGAGAATCCTCTGCTCCGGGTTTGATTCCAACGAAAATCATCTTGTCTTTGCTTCCGTTGGACATATGCCAACCGCCCTAAAATGGCATGCCATGAGGCAAGGTGGGGCACGACTAAATCTCATCTAAAATAAATATCGGGCGAGGTCATACTCATGACATGTGCAATTGTATCACTTCTCACATGATATATGTGGTAGAAGGCTTGGTATATTTCTCAGGGGTGTTGCATTAACCAACCATTTGTCCTCCCAAAATCTGCCGGAGACCGCAAATGCAGCTTTCACCGATGGGGCTATTCTCTACAATATGGAAATATCGCTTGTTATTGACCCCTTCAACAATTAATTTATCTTTGGACCGTTAGTATCATTTAACTTCCTCTTTGTGAAGGAGTCATGCCAACTGCTGCGTTCGACTGACTTTTAAGTAGGGAAATTTTACGGTGCATTATAATACACCAGGGCACGTGTATTATATGGGCGATCTAACGGATGAGAATATCTGGTCCTTTTATAGCCCAAGGATATTTTCGACCTAAATTTTTTTGTACTTTTAATCGGCCCAATTAGGTCCAGGGGTATTCTCGTCCTAAATTTTTCAATTAAATTAATTGCATTAATAAAGCACTTCATTATAGAGGTCCAATCATTGTGCGTACTCTTTTGAATTTCGGTTCGAGCGGTTCGTCCTCTCTCCTCCTCTCAAGCCCTAACCTCGGGCGCCCTCGATCGCCGCCGTTCGCCTCCGGCGCCCTCGATCGCCGCCGATCGCACCCGCCGTGTCTACCCCTCCTGCTCCTACTCCCCCCTCCCCCCTCCATCGGAAGTCACCCCACGAGCCGCTAATCACTCCTTCCCCGAGCGGCCGCCACCTTCCCCGACCTGAGAGGCAACATCATCCTCATCGACGTGCATCAACTTTTTCACGCCGGGTCTTCGCTGTAAGTGCCTAGCCATCTCAAATCTTTTCTGGTCCCTTCTGCATATAGCACCAATAGGGGTCAAATTTGATTCGGGTTTAGGATATGTCATGTGAGGTTTAGGGTTTATCGTTTCAGAAAGTTGTGACAAGATTTCGATCGGATTTGGTTAGGGTTTAGGATATGTCATGTGAGGATTAGGGTTTATGTTTTCAGAAAGTTGTGACGAGATTACGATTGAAAGGGAGTGTAAGTCGGATGTAGCTAGGACGTATTGAAGGACTTAGTTAGGGTTGTGTGGCATGAGAAAGTTGTCAGCAGATTTGGATTCAAAGAAAGTTATTTTTGATTTAGTTAGGAGATACTTTTGAATTGAGTTTCGAGATATTTTGGATTTAGTTAGGAGATAATTATTTTGTATGGAGTTTGGACTTATTTTGGATTTAGTTAGGAGATAATTTGGATTTAGTTAGGACATACTTTTGGATTTTGTTACGAGATAATTTGGATTTAGTTAGGAGATTTAGTTAGGAGATAATTTTGAATGGAGTTTGGAGATAATGTATCTATCAGGGTGGATCTATCAAGGCATTTGAAGGACTCGTCGACTTTGGATTTAGTTAGGAGATCATCAGTTAGAGCTAGTACAATCAATTACAAATTTCTGGATTTAGTCAGGGCATATTTACTTACAGCTTTTCAAGGACTGAGTTAGGTACATGAATCCGATATGAAAAATTAAATCAATTATTTAAGCAGAGTAGTGCATAATTTCGCTAACGTATGCTATCCATCCGTAAAATTGACTATCTGTTTTCGCTGGCAGCATAACGGCATGGATGATAAAGGCAACGATGGCAAAAACTTGGGTGATACAGGCAAGGATGACAAGGACATGGGTCATAGAGGCAACGAAGGCAAAGGCATGGATGATAAGGACAATGATTTCGTAGCCATGGACCCCAAAGGAATGGATGGTATGCTTGCTATCCATCCGTAAAATTGACTATCTGTTTTCGCTGGCAGCATAACGGCATGGATGATAAAGGCAACGATGGCAAAAACTTGGGTGATACAGGCAAGGATGACAAGGACATGGGTCATAGAGGCAACGAAGGCAAAGGCATGGATGATAAGGACAATGATTTCGTAGCCATGGACCCCAAAGGAATGGATGGTATGCTCATGGATGATAAGGATAATGAGGATGCATGCAAGGATGGCATAGACATGGATGATGTACACATGCAAGGTAAAGGAATTGATAATAAAGGCATGGCTGGTTCAGACCTGAATGAGTGTATGGAATACTTAGAGATTGTGAAGAAGACTTTCAGTACTGAGGAAGAAGTCTACATGTTCTACGTAGGCTATGCGAGAAAAAAGGGTTTGGTGTTAGAAAGGATGATCTGAAGTACAGGGGTCCGGGTCCGAAACAAAATGCATACAGAAGGACATACAAGTGCTGCAAACAAGGATGGCGGGCCCTTAAGCACTTTAACAGAGCTGAAAGAAAAAGAACACCGAGAGGTCTTTCTCGGTGTGGGTGTCCCGCTCTTTTTCAGGTTGAGCTACAAGATAGCAGTGGCCTCTGGTTCGTCAAGAATTTTGTGGACAAGCATAACCATCTGTTTGTCCCTGCTGACCTGACTCCGTACTT
>NW_024117859.1:0-5000 GCF_003073215.2 Triticum urartu | reverse complement strand
GTAGTTCTTTGTAGACCTTTGGGTCCGTAGTTAGTAGCTAGATGGCTTCCTCTCTCTCTCTCTCTTGATTCTCAATACAATGGTCTCTTGGAGATCCATATGATGTAACTCTTTTTGTGGTGTATTTGTTGGGATCGATGAACTTTGAGTTTATGATCAGATCTATCTTTTCATATCCATGAAAGTATTTGAGTTTCTTTGATCTCTTTTATGCATGATTGCTTATAGCCTCGTATTTCTTCTTCGATATTTGGGTTTTGTTTGGCCAACTTGATCTATTTATCTTGTGATGGGAAGAGGTGCTTTGTAGTGGGTTCGATCTTATAGTGCTTGATCCCAGTGATAGAAGGGGAACCGACACATATGTATCGTTGCTACTATGGATAAAACGATGGGGTCTATCTCTACATAGATAGATCTTGTCTACATTATGTCATCGTTCTTATTGCATTATTCCGTTTCTCCATGAAGTTAATACACTAGATGCATGTTGGATAGCGGTCGATGTGTGGAGTAATAGTAGTGGATGCAGGTAGGAGTCGGTCTACTAATCTTGGACTTGATGCCTATGTAGTAATGATCATTGTCTGGATATCGTCAGGGGTATTGGAAGTTCTATCAATTTCCCAACAGTAATTTTTTCACCCACCGTTTGCTATTTTTCTCGAGAGAAGCCACTAGTGAAATCTACGCCCCCGGGTCTCCTTCTCATATTATTTGCCTTTGCGATATACTTTTATTTGCTTTTATTTTCAGATCTATTAATCCAAAAACCCCAAAATACTTTGCTGCACTTTATTTTATTTGTGATCTATTTATTCAATCTATTACAATTATCTCCCGTCACGCACCAATTTCTGGCACCGTTACCCGAAAGGGATTGACAACCCCTTTGACATGTCGGGTTGCGAGGATTTGTTATCTGTGTGTAGGGGCTGTTTACGTTGTGTTGCTTGGTTCTCCTACTGGTTCGATAACCTTGGTTTCATATCTGAGGGAAATACCTACCGCCGCTATGCTGCATCATCCCTTCCTCTTTGGGGAAATACCGACGTAGCTTCAAGCGACATTAGATAGGGAAAGGGAGAGAGGGAGAGGGAGAGGGAGAGGGAGAGAGGAAGAGAGAGAGAGAGAGAACCCCTACGTCTACATATCTTGTTCGGCACAACCCCCTCCTTCCTTGATGGCTTGCCACACTGGCACATCAAAACATATATCGCCAGCCTTCGTCATGTTCTCATTGCAGCTTGGCGCGGGCTATTCAGAGCATGGTTGTCGCCAACTACCCTTTGGAAGCTTGTCACAACTCAAGACGCATCGTTCCAAGCGTGATCGGTCGCGTCGGAGCATCATCATCGCCACTTTTATAGCAAGCATTGTCATAGTCCTAGAGTTTGCAACACCACACCTCGACCCAAGCTCCGGGTGGTTGCACCACCCCGCAGCGCCGATCCCAGGATCATCGTACGTTGTTCTCAGCAAATCACCCCCGACGGTTGCATCAGAATGCCTCGCCGGCCCCAGCAAATTACTTTGCCCAGTTACAACACGGCGCCTTGCCATCCGCAGCTTCAGGTGTGGGTGAGTGCAACACCCCACATTTGTTGGAGAACGTAGCATGCAATTTCAAAAAAATCCTACGCTCACGCAATATCTTTTTAGGAGATGCATAGCAATGAGAAGGGGAGAGTGTGTCCACGTACCCTCGTAGACCGAAAGCAGAAGCGGTTGACAACGTGGTTTATGTAGTCGAACTTCTTCTCGTTTCAGCCGATCAAGAACCAAGCGTACGACACCTCTGAGTTCTACACACGTTCAGCTCGATGACGTCACTCGAACTCTTGATCCAACAAAGTGTCGAGGGAGAGTTCGTCAGCATGACGGCGTGGTGACGGTGATGGTGGAGTGATCCCCGCAAGGCTTCGCCTAAGAACTACAACAATATGGCCGAAGGAGTAGACTGTGGAGGGGGGCGCCGCACACGGCTAACAGTCGTTTCTGTGTGTTCTAGGCGCCCCCTCCCCACATATATATAGGTTGGAGGGGGGGAAGAGGCAGCCAGGGGGTGCCCAAGTAGGCCAAATCCTACTTGGGATCCCATCCCAATTCGCCCCCTTTCCTTGTTTTCTGGAAGGAGAAGGAAAGAGGAGGGGGAGAGAAGGAAGGGGGTGGCCGAATCCCTCCCCTTCCTTTCTCTCTTCCCCCTTTTCCTTCCTCTTCCTATTCGGCCTACATGGGGGTGCAGCAGCCCTTGCTGGCTGCTGCATTTCCCCTCTTGGCCCAATAGGCCCAAATCTTTGCCGGGGGGTGCCCGGAACCCCTTCTGGTGACCCGATATGTACCCAGTACCCCTGGAACACTTCCGGTGTCCGAATATCATCGTCCTATATATGAATCTTTACCTCTCAACCATTTAGAGACTCCTCGTCATGTTTGTGATCTCATCCGGGACCCCGAAAAACATTCGTTCACCAAATCACATAACCCACATAATACAAAATTGTCATCAAACATTAAGCGTGCAGACCCTACGGGTTCGAGAACTATCACTACAAAAAAAGACACATCCGTGACATTTAGGGCCGAACGAAAAAAAATTCTGTCATACTTATGACACTTCTATGACGATAATTGTGACAAAACCCGGTATCATCATAGATGTGGTGGGGTCCTACTTCTATGACAAAAAATCATGATAGAAAATGGGCTTTTCGTCCTGGGCGTGCCGGAGACGCAGCTGCATGACATTCTTTGGGCCGTCCATGACGGAAAAAACCGTGGTAGAAGCGAGGGCGAGGAAAATATCGGGGAGTTCCCGGTTACAGTGGATGGTCGGGGGCTGAGCGATGCGCGTTTCTCTCGTACGTACGCGCGTGGGTGCGAGGCGTTGGGCTCTAGCTGAACCTGAGCGATTGCACTGTAGGCTACGCGTTACTGAACCCGAGCGATCGATAGATCCCTTGCTGTTAACTGAACCCAAATGTGATTCCTTCACTACTGCTGTTAACTGAAGCCGATCGATGCTGCCTCTGGATGAACAGTGAGCGTTGTTGAGGGGGTTTGGATGGACAATTCTCGGTGGGGGGTTGGATGAACAGAACCCCGTGGTAGTAGAGGCCGTTGCCGCTGGATGAATAGTACGTCGATCGATTGAGCTGGTGGATAAACAGGACCCCGTGGAGGGCTGGATGAACAGGACCCCGTGGAGGGCTGGTTGAACAGTAGCCGGTGGAGGGCTGGTTGAACAATAGTTGGTGGAGGGCTGGATGAACAGTAGCCCATGGACGGGTGGTTGAACAGGACCCTATGGAGAGGGCTGGTTGAACAGTAACCGGTGGAGAAGCGCGCAGTGGAGGCTGGATGAATAGGAGCCCGTGGATGAACAATCGTTGGTGGAGGCTGGAGGAGGTCGACGGTGGATGAACAGTAGGCCGTGGAGTCCCGTTTTGCGGTACGCCACACCCCTCCCGATTAATAGGACCCCCGTTTCGACCGTAGCACTCCAACACAAGTCCGTTTCCTCCGTTTTGCGGTACGCCACACCCCTCTCGGTCAACGGGACCCTGTTTTGACCGTAGGAGGTCCAACAGAAGTCCGTTTCCTCCGTTTTGTGGTACGCCAGACCCCTCCCGATGAACAGGATCCTGTTTCGATCGTGGCCGGTCGAACACAAGGCCATTTCCTCCGTTCTGCGGTACGCCAGGCCTCATTTCCATCGGCTGTTCCGTCCAAGACGGTTGGCTCCTGATGAACACGACGACGCATTCCGTTCCGACCCAGCCGGTTGGCTCCCCATGAACATGACGATGACGCAGTTTCTCCGTTCCGACCCAGCCATGTACACGAGCCCTGGTTGTACGTATGCGCGAGTAGGCATTCGAGACCCCACCCGTATGTACGTATGTGGCCGTATTTACTTTCTTGCACCCTGGCCGATGTACGTACGTGTACATGCTACGTGCGCGCCTCTACTACCACACGTGTGCGCCTCTACTACCACACGCACGCGCCTCTACTACCACACTTGCACGTCTCTAGATCGACCAGTATGTACGTACACGTTCGCAACTAGAACGACATCGCTACGTATGCTTCGACCAGGTGGGTCCCGATTGTCAGGCACTTCCTTGCGTGCGAAGATATAGCTGGTGGGTCCCAGCAGTCAGGGGGGAAACATTTTTTTGTGAAATACGGTGGCTCGTTGATATGTCTCCGTCGTAACTATAATTTTTGATTGTTCAATGCCAATATTCTACAACTTTCATATACCTTTGGCAACTTTTTATACTATTTTTGAGACTAACATATTGATCCAGTGCCCAGTGCCAGTTCCTGTTTGTTGCATGTTTTTTGTTTCGCAGGATATCCATATCAAATGGAATCCAAACGGGATAAAAACGGACGGAGCTTATTTTTGAAATATTTGGAAAATTTCAGAAGAAAAATCCACGCGAGACGGTGCCCGAGGTGGCCACAAGGCAGGGGGCGCGCCTGCCCCCCTAGGGGCACCCCTGACCCTCGTGGGCCACCCGTAAGGCGGTTGATGCCCTTCTTCGGCCGCAAGAAAGCTAATTTTTTGGAAAAAAAATCACGGCGAAGGTTTCGATCCAATCGGAGTTACGGATCTCCATATATACCCGAAACGGTGAAAGGGCAGGGGAACAGAACGCAGAAACAGAGAGAGACAGAGAGACAGATCCAATCTCGGAGGGGCTCTCGCCCCTCCCGTGCCATGGAGGCCATGGACCAGAGGGGAAACCCTTCTCCCATCTAGGGAGGAGGTCAAGGAAGAAGAAGAAGGAGGGGTGCTCTCTCCCCCTCGCTTCCGATGGCACCGGAGTGCCATCGGGGGCCGTCATCATCACCGCAATCTACACCAACACGTCTGCCATCTTCACCAACATCTCCATCACCTTCCCCCCTCTATCTACAGCGGTCCACTCTCCCGCAACCCGCTGTACCCTCTACTTGAACATGGTGCTTTATGCTTCATATTATTA
>NW_024117858.1:0-10763 GCF_003073215.2 Triticum urartu | reverse complement strand
AGGTGGAGGGGTATATATAGCCTCCACACAAAATCCAACCGTTACACACAGTTTTCCAATCTCGGTGGGACAGAATCAACAAACTCGGTCGGACCGAAAATGAAAACCTATATTGCAATCTGTCTCGGTGGGACCGAATCAACACTGAATTTACATTGCAATCTCGGTGGGACCGATTCGCTCTTTCGGTGAGACCGAAAATTTACGAAAGGGAAACAGAGAGTTTGCAATCCCATCTCGGTGAGACCGAGATCCCTATCGGTAGAATCGAATTGCTAGGGTTTGGCAGTGGCTTATGACAAGTGAAACTCGGTGGCGCCGGATAGAAAGAATCGGTATGACCGAGTTTGGCTTAGGGTTTAGGTCATATGTGGATATGGAAAAGTAGTTGAGGGTTTTGGAGCATATCACTAAGCACATGAAGCAAGAGGCTCATTAAGCAACACCTCATCCCTCCTTGATAGTATTGGCCTTTCCTAAAGACTCAATGTGATCTTGGATCACTAAAATATAAAATGAAGAGTCTTGAGCTTTTGAGCTTGAGCCAATCCTTTGTCCTTAGCATTTTGAGGGTTCCACTTTCACAATCCATGCCATGCCAATCATTGAGCTTTCCTGAAATAATCATCTTGGAATAGCATTAGCTCAATGAGCTATATGTTGTTATGAATTACCAAAACCACCTAGGGATAGTTGCACTTTCACCCCGTCCTTACGAAGGCGGATACTCTTGGTCGTCCCCGACCAAGAGGCGGAGAGCCACAGCCAGCTCCTCTTCAGACAAGGCCTCCGGACTCAAGCGAAGCTTGCCTTCTCCGCCCCCAAGCATCCATAAAGGGCGCGAGCGCGCCTGGAGAGGAGCCACCCGCAGCATCAGGAATTCTCTCAGGAGCATGGTCCCCGTCAGCTTCGCCACCTTCGCATTACCCAGCCTCAGGTCGGTAGTCATCTTCTCCAGCACCGACTTTGC
The DNA here is from genome assembly GCF_003073215.2 of Triticum urartu. Taxonomy (NCBI): domain Eukaryota; kingdom Viridiplantae; phylum Streptophyta; class Magnoliopsida; order Poales; family Poaceae; genus Triticum; species Triticum urartu. Next base: position 9,793 of record NW_024117858.1, on the reverse strand, counting down.
TCGTTCGTCAGTAAGCTTCGCACAGGACCACCCCTCGTCAGACTGGGGCATCTCCGTCGGCAGATTCAGTCACGGGTGGACACACTTGGCATCCATCATGACCCACTTGCTCCTGAAGCCATCGGCCTTCTTTCCGGCCTTCGAGATCGCGTTGGCCTTGCCGGCTGCGACGAAGTTGGCACACCCAAAGGTGTCACCGTCGTTGATTCGGAGGAAGAAGAAGTGGTGCAGCAGTGCCACAGATGGCATCACCCCGTCATATGCCTCACAGTAGAAGGCAAAGATCGACAAGAGAAGAATGGAGTTGGGATGGAAATGGAGGGCCTGCAACCTGTAATGATGGAGGATGGCATAGAAGAGGTCGGAGAAGGGGGGAACCAGGCCCGCGACGACGCTGCTAATAAAGAAGGGGTAGAAGGAGCTCTTCGAAGCCTCCGGCTCGGCGGAGCCAGCCCGGAGCTTGGTCTTCCCCTTCTCGTTGTTCTCCCCCGCCGTCAGCAGGCGCGCGGCGGTGAGGTTCTTCTTCGAGACATTGGGCGCGTCCAGAGCCAGCTCCTACTAGGCAGGCAGCGAAACGGCCTTGGCCTTTTGGGGCGCCATTGGCCGGAAGCTCGGAAGGGGATTGAAGCAGATCTGGAGATTTTGGAAGCAAGGAGCGAGAAAGGGGGTCTGGAGCAAGACGAAGGAAAGCAATGAAGGCAAGCGTTGCTCGCGCCAGCCTTTTTGTCAGACGGGTAGTTGCCGAGGCAGCATGGGGAAGCGGAGACGCCCCCGACTAATCAATCGCCATGCGTCAAGCGGGGGCACAGGCTGTTGGGGCCCGTGACGCTCCGCACTTGCCCTTTGGCTTCGCCTCGAAGCCAAGTCCGAGCGCGCCTTGGGCCCGGGGGCAACTGTCGGCGTTCTGGGAACGGGGGTCCGCAGACTTGCCTGCCTGCGGCCCACGGCGTGGCTCCACCAGCAGCCCTGTACGGCCCATCTTCACCAGCAAACACTCAAGACCCTCATGAGGGGCCAAGCCTCGCGAGGCGGATGACACAAGACCTCCTCGGGGGCAGCTTCACCAGGCTGGCTCGCAAGGGGCGGAGAGATCAAGGCAAGGGACACCCTCGCGAGGTTTCTGGGACGCAAGCCATGACGACTGGAGCTAGGCAGGCCCCAGCGCGCACAATGTCCTCATTTCCTCTTTGGTGCTAAAGGGGCAAGCACAGGCAAGGAGTCCCGAGGCATCAGGCAAAGGTTACCATATCGGTGCAACAAGACCAAGACTAGCAGGACGGCAGGACGAAGGTCACCGTGGAGCCCAAGACGGCGTCACCACCGGAGCCTTTGGCAGGCGAAGACCACCTTTAGTCAGGATAACTTGTACTGGTTGTCTCCCTTCGAATTTGGCCGTTGTGGGATCCCTTATCGCTCAATATTTGGGAAGAGGACCATGGCCACTATAAATAGGACTAGCCACCATAGTAGGAGGGGAAAACAGAAGAAAGGGGAACAAGTGAACCATAAAAGAGGATTGAGATCATCCTCAACCACTCAAGCTCACCAAGCACAAGAACACCCCTCCTCGGGAGGTTGTTCTTCCCTTGTAACTATTCATCCTCAGCCCAAGAGGCAATCCACCACACCACACTGGAGTAGGGTATTACACCACATCGATGGCCCGAACCAGTATAAACTCTTCTGTCTCTTGTTCTTTGGGTTCGTCGAGCTAGGCCGTGAGATCATGATGTGTGCGAGCTAGAGAGGGGGAGAGATCTCCGCACGCACCCAAGTGTTCGAACCTCAAGGGTTTTGCAGGAACCCGAAATCCGACAATTTCCATTCGCGATGAAGGCAGAAATCATGATCTTGTCATTTTCTAATTTACTTCAAAACGACAGGAATATCATTTGTGTAAGTTCAAGGCCTCGGTCAGAGAAAGTTAAAAAATATATTGTGAGAGAGGTTTGTACAAAAATAATATCATTTGTGTAACACTGACGAAATGGAAGAGAAAATTACAAATGAAAATATGTCACAAAAGTTCAACATGAAAACAGCAGGAAGTTCACCAACTACACTGAATGAATTTCAGATGAAAAACTTTTAAACTCGTCGCGAGTATGAAAAAATGATCAACACGGGAAAGTTGCATGTTTACAACAGCTTTCCACCGATATATCACTTGCTCAATTTCGGTGAGTGGATGGAGAGCTACGAGCAAAAAAAGCACGTGAAAAAATAGAGTGAAGTTCAAGTAGACATGCTAAGAAGTTCAAGTTCTTCACGCGGTGCATTTTTGAAGAATCTGCTTCGCGATAAAGGCTGAATGAATGATCTTGCCGTTTTCGAAATTACTTGAAAACGGCTAGGAATCAGAGAAAACCATCAACATGAAAAAGTTTCGCATTTTCCGTAGCTTTCCAGCGGTATATTATTTGCCCCATTCCGATAAAGTTTGTAGAAATTACGGCGAAAATACGTTTTTAGCCATTTTCAAAATTGAGTTAAAACCATAAAGAATTAAGAGAAACAATATATACCATAAAGTTTCGCACTTCCTAAAGCTTTCCAACACCATATCATTTTTTGTATTCGGTTGTACGATTAAAAAATTAGCTCAAAAATACGAGCTCGATGAAACTTGTATCATTTTCTAAATTAATTTTAAACTGTTCAAAATTAGAAAAACCTTTTAACATGAAAAAGTAGCGTATTTTCATAAGCTTTCCAATGCCATATCATTTGCCTCAATTGGATTAGCTGTTTAGAAATGACATCAAAAATACGAACTTGGTTGTTCGGTTTGCGAAATTTTATGATTTTTACAAATTACTCTTTAGCCATAAGGAATTAGAGAAAACTTTCAACATGTGGAAGGAGCGGTTTTAGAGCAGCTTTCAAACGCCATATTATTTGGCTCGTTCCGATAAACGGTTTAGAAATGCGATCGGAAATACGATTCACGTTTTTTTGTATGGAGAAAAACGGTTTTCAAAACTGCTCTTAAACCGCTTACATTTTGCCAAAAATTTAACTTGCGTCATGATACTGGTATCCATAGCTTTTCAACGGTATATAGCAAGCCCCATTTGGACAATATTGGCGGAAGTTCAACCTAGCACTGGAAGAAGTTCAGGTCGAAAAACTCAGGCGGTAAAATTGCAAAAAACGCAATTTCATCACGACCCAAGAGCAAAATCCGCCAACGAGCGAGATTCCTATTTGAAACGAGTATTTAGTTGCTAAAAACATTTCTAGATTACACTAACATAATATAGAACACAACTAACCAGAATAATTCATGCGGGGAGACACGGTTGCGAAGATAGCCCGAAGGTCGGGTTCCTACGGAGGGAAGATCAGGCGTGTAACTCAGGAAGTTCATGTTGTGATCAGAATAATATTCTGATCCCGTGATCAGAATAATATATATCTGGGCTATTCTGTTTCGCGTAACAGAATATTATTCGGTTGCCCTATTTGAACTGATGGTTTCAGGCGATTGTACTAATGATTTTCATCTTGTCGAACTGATCGTCTTTTCTTCAGAATGGGGTGTGTAATATATCGTTGGAAAGCTCTTGACATCTACATTACAAATATATAGGATTTTTTTTGTAAAATCATCACGGCTCAAGAGCAGTTTTGAAAAAACTATTTTTTTCAAAATCGAAAACGCGAATCATATTTTGGACATAAATTTCAAACGGTTTGTCGGAATTGAGAAAATAACATGGCGTTGGAAAGCTGATGAAAATCCACTTCTTCCATATATCTAATGTTTTTTGAAATTCTATACGATTTAAAAGTAATTTGGAAAATGGTGAAATTTTGGGCGAAACGTATTTTCATGTTTTTTTGCAAACGGATTCTCGGATTGACGTAAATGATACGGCGTTGGAAATCTATGGAAAATGCGTAACTTTTTGTATAGAGATGTTTTTCTAATTCCTTACGGTTTAAACTCAAATTCAAATATGGTAAAATTTGATTTTGAACGCGATTTTTTTAAAAAAGTTTGTCGAAATGGAGCAAATAATATACCGTTGGGTAGCTATCAAAAATGCGAAACTTAATCATGTTGAAAGTTTTCTCTACTTCGCAACCATTTAAGAGTAATTTTGAATAAGGTAAAACCCCTCGTGTTGTTTTTTCCTATCTAAAAAACAGAGTACTTGTACTGATCTATGTCTGTGTTTGTACTAAGGTATTTTTCACGTAGTAGTTTTGAATACCGTGATATCGGTTGTGCTATTTTTTTCTGTTTTGGAAACATAGTACTCGAACTGATCTCCGTATGGGTTTGTGCTGAACGTGTGCTTTCACAGACTTGACTTTACTATGTTTTTTGGTTAGAGTTTTGCTCGTAACTTTTCAACGCTTTACTATATTATCGTCCCCGGACTTGCATGGTTTATATTGTTGAACTGAATGCTATTCTTTTAAAAAAGAAAATGTTTTGCATGTTTTCTTTTAACTCAACATTTTTTTACAACGATGTTCTGAACTTCTCTAATTTTACGACTTGTATTTTTACCATTTGAATTGCATGGGGTTTCTTTTTGCTTGATCTTTTACAATTTGAATTTCTATCATTTCTTTTATTTTGAATGGACCATCGTTTTTAACTCATACTGATCAATATTTTTAATTAAACCATTTTTCCTTTCATCTGACAGATTTTTTTTTGATGTGTTTGTACTGATCCATATATGTGTTTGTACTGAGGTATATTTTACAGTAGTTTTGAATGGTTTCGAAAAAAGAGTACTTGAACGGATGCCCGTATGGTTCTGTACTGAGCGTGTTTTCACATACTAGACTTTATTTTTTCGGTATAATTTTCACACATACTAGACTTTATTTTTTCGGTATAATTTTCCTCATAACTTTTCAACGGTTTACGACATCATCGCCCCTAAACTTGCATGATTTTATATCGTTGAACTGAACGACATTTGTTTTAAACAAAATATTGTGTGTTTATTGTTTTTCAACTCTAACATTTTTTTTCAACATTGTTCTGGACTTCTCCCATTCCATGACTTGAACTTTTACCATTTGAACTGAACGACATTTTTTAAGCAAAATATTGTGTGTTTGACCTTTTTCCTAAAACTTATCTGAGATATCGTGTTAAACTTACAACTTTTTAAATTGTGAACTTAGTATGTTTTTACAATTCCAAAGCTAGCAAGTAGTAGGAGATTCACCCAACAAAGGGGCTAATTACATGAAGCAGACGCAGTAATACCATAGTCTAATCGATAGCTAGCAGCAATAGGAGTGATCACCAATACACATATACATGAACTAATAACAAACTTGCACATGACCTGACAAACCAGAAAATACATTAACCGACAAAAAAAACACAATACACATGAACTGATAATCCCCACAGCTAATAGCAGAGCTTTGTTGCATCTAGGTTCACCCATTTACTGAAAGTAAAACTTCCCTGTTTCATTTAATTCGGGCTGGTGTTTAAATGTTCACCATTTTCGCCTACATTAGAATACTTAGAACACAACAATATTTTGCTAAATGTCCTGCAAATACAGAGTTACAGAAAAAAAATTCTTTGTCCAATGACAACGTAAGAGTCACGACCAGTAATCACAAACAATACATGTGTGTGCGGAAGGGGAGGAGATACTCTGATGCTAGATGTGTAGAGACAACAAGCTCACGCATAGAAGATGATGGACGACTCATGCAGGAGGCCTCGAACTGCTCGCCTGTTGCCACCGATGGCTATGGATCATGCGAAATCCCAAAAGATCACATTTATTTTCACGAAACTAATCTCTTGAACTTGCTCCACGATAATCTTCAAACATCCTACAAGAACAGTCATTATTTTAAATTCCACATGAATACCTACAAGCAACGTTCACAAACATTTAAGGAACATTCTTTTAAAGAGGTATGCAAGAATAATAAGAACCAAAAATAGGGTGAAACTATGGTATCTACATTAAATATCATCTAGATTCTGGCATAAACCATTTTGCTAGATGGGGTGAGGCCGCTGGGCGGTGCGAGATGGAGGGAGGCCTGGACCGTAAATATATATTCAAGAAAAAACAACCACAAGCACATGGGATAGCTAGGCATATAAACATGCTTGAACAGGAAGAAATTACACATAATTTAGTTACATAAATGATAAGTGCTAATCTAGGCATATAATAACGAGAGCCTATACATGTTGTATCTACAAGAGCTTGTACATGATATAGCTGCAAGAGGAACTAACTAGAGCAACATTTTTCTCTTCTCACGATGATTTTTTTCTTTATATAGAAGGACTAGCAAGGGTCTCAGGAATCAACTACATTTTTCAATCAACTCGATATTCATTAGTACTAGTATAACTGGACAAGAAGCTCAGAATTTTAGGCGCGTACACACTGAACTTACAGAATTTATACTTTTAAACCTTTTTAGGTAATATATCTAGCCTTACAGGATTTTAAAACGTGAACTGACTATATTAAGGAATACAAGGGGAGCGGCAGAAGTCTCATCCGGTTCCAACAAATTTCTGTAGCATGACACGTGCTATACATGTTTAGGTAAACGGAGTTGCCAGCTTTCTCCTTTTAGGTACTACTAGCTCCCAACAAAATTCAGAAAAAGGAAGGCGGATAGGTCTAGCTAAACTATTATGAAGCTCACCTTCACATGTGAGAGAGGGATGGAGACGAATCAGTAGCAGTAGTGAAGATACTGATGCTCCTTCCTCATCCATACCCTGCTCCCGCTAATGCTGACCCTTCTCATGTAGTCACGTTGCTTGGCCTGTACGTCACGACAAGAGAGTGCCGACGGCGGGTGGCACCTTTTTGCCTGTACTTCATAGACCATGGTAGCCATCTTATGTACTCTATCTACTTCATAACCGATGACGAGTATCTGCTTTTTTCCCTGAACTTTTCTGAACTAACAGCACACAACACAACACTCTGTCAGTATATCCCTCTCTCCTTGTCTTAGGTCAGTTTGGAACATAGTTCCTGAACTTACTAATTAGTATAACATGTTCTGACACCGACGCACAATGTGTACGGAGTAGCTCTATTCTTTTTCGTGCAAATGTTTAAGAGGAAAATGAACCTTGCATTGTAGAAGAGAAGTCTATGGGCACGGGGCAACGATGGTATCCGTTCCCCTCTAGCACCGATATCCAGCAAGGAGCCTTGGTAGATGTTCAGAATCAGTTTCCCCCTTGTATGCACAAGTAACATAAGATGTTCAGAATTTGAAGTCAGAAGCTCAATAAATTTGAGCACTGGAACCGGTAGGTTCAATCCCAAGAAAATGGATGAATTGTTCAAATAAGTATCATGATAAGATCTTGATGAGACAGTAGAGTTTATATTGCTTCATTATCTTAGGCCCCGTATGTTTCAGAGAAAACCTTATGACATGAAACAACATTATGCTTTCGCTTTTGTAGGAAAGTAAGACACTAATAAAACCGAGACAAGTTACAGCAAGATATTCTTCTTGCTATACATAACTAAACTGAAATAAGAATTTGAATCGAACCAAAAATAAGAAATTGCACTGAAGTAAATTAATAAACTGAACTGAGCACGCCACCGAAATATTAACTGACCAAAAATTAACCAAAACATATCTTCGTTGGATCTCTGCGTAGCAAGAGCCTTCGACGGGTGGCACGGGGATGTGGGGCGCAGACGGCAGTGACTGTGGGATCGACATTAGCAAAACAAGACACTAGTTTTTGGCACCGGTAATAATAACAACAAGTTCAAGATGACATGGGTTTGTGTACATATAATACTATGAATGAGTGAGACAAGAAAGAGGGCAGTAAAAGGATTTCGTATTTTTCTTGAACAGCAAAAATACCAAACAACAAAAATTGGTTGTCATAAGCATTTCAAAAAGTACCTAGACCATCAATTATTTTCATATAAGTAGCATGTAATCGAATGGAGCAATAGTAGGGCATGAGAAGAAAGAAGTAGCAGCAACACCTCAAGATCCTACCATTTTTTTGTACATGATGCATCTCCCCGGTCGTTCAGATACAGGAGATCATTGAGTTCACTTACTGGAGATCATTCAGTTCAATTTATGTACATGCTCGCACGCCGCATCAGCCACCAGGCATGCACCAGCACACACGCCACAACACACACACAAGTTCTAGTAGGCAGCATGGATTATTTTGTTGAATCCATTGAACTGAAGGGAGCTCCTTCGACATGTAAGATGAACGGAAAAAAGCAAACATAATTTTTCATGGTCGAAATGACCATAATCATGAAAAACGTGTAAAAATAACGACAAGTTCATGCACAGTAACATTAGAAGTACACAAAAGAAACCTAAATAGAAGTTTTGTACTTTGAAACACTTCATTTAGTTCCCAAATACTTCATTTGTTTCGAAATATGAACTTCTATATTTATTTTCTTAGAACTTATTATGTTTTCCCTGCAAATTACATGGGTGAGAGCATGGTGCTCTAATTCAATTGCATATATTTGAAACTCCACATCCGACCTGAACTTATGCATAACAGTATGAGTGCAGAATACTTGTAAGCATAAGAAAAAGACATAGAGTGCACATATAATTTTCAAGATTTCCTTGATGTTCTACACGTTAAAGTTGATGTAGTGAAAAGAATGCAAATTTTGAACTGAAAATCAAGTAAAAGCTGAACTCTTATAAAATTCAAGGTCAAAAGAACCTCCACATCCATCAAACTTCATATCCTTTAGTTCAACTTCTATAAAAATAGAACTTGTGGTACCCTCATAAATCAACAAGAAAACCTGCAGAAAAATGTATATGTTCTCATTGGCATATCAACAAGCACCTTCAGAGCATAGAGTGTCATATGCCCTTATCTACAAAGAAGGCATCCGTCCATGGCAGAGAATCATTGTTCAAAGAAAGATCAATGGCACAGCACGCATACGTCCCTGATTCTTCTTAAATTTATCACCCTCTCATCTAGCTCAAGTTGTACTGCAACTCACTCGGATATTTGCTGTAGTAGTGGCCCGCGGCGGATGTCACAGTAGGACTGCAGAAGAACATCCAGGATCACGGAGATAATGTGGAGCGACGCTGGGCTGGGTGGCCGGGGTAGCGAGGCGCAGTAGGGATCTGGTTGCCGGGGCGGCAGCGCGATGAGGGGTCGGGTGGCCGGGGTGGCGGCGCGATGGGGGCCGTGTGGCAGCACTTCGGGTGACTGGGTGGCCGGGTCAGCGGCGCGGTGGGGGACCGGGTGCCCGGGTCGCCGGTGCGGTGGGGGAGGGAGGCGGCCTGCGCCGGGAAAGGAGGAGCGACGCGTAGTGGAGGGAGACTGCCGGCACCGAGGAAGGAGGAGGGGGCGGCGGGGAAGGAGGATGGCGGCGCGTGGTGCAGGGAGGCGACCGGCGTCGGGAAGGAGGAGGGCGGCGCACGGTAGAGAGAGGCCGCCAACGTGGGGGAAGGAAGCGGCGGCGGTGGCTTTTTCTCTTTTTCAACCACACCGTGGAATTGAAATTGTGTCACGCGTGTCTATATAGCGCCGGGGGGAACAGAATATTATTCCGTTACGGGTATATATAGAAAGGGTGGGTCTATTCTAACAACATCTTTAAAACTTTATTCTAACAACACCTGGCTTATTATGATAACAGTTTCACCCGGCGAAGCGAAACGCACCAGCGAACTGAACCGAGCTGCATGAAAAAGAAAAACAAACCAACGCCCACCCACCCACCCATGATCTAATCCACCCTGCTCCCTGCACAAACACCACACCAAACACCCC
>NW_024117857.1:0-11921 GCF_003073215.2 Triticum urartu | reverse complement strand
CGGCCATCTTGTAGCTGATAAAGAGATTCGGTTTCTCTGGTCGAAGATTCATCACCGGAACAAACGACGGTCGCGCCATGAAATTCCGATCCATCCTCATAACTTCCTCCATGGATGACTCCCATGAAGGCACGCTTCATGGCCGGTTTAACCCGGGCGGATCGCGCACGCTGAGCCGTCTCGACGAGGTCGGTGCAGATGTCCGGCTCAGGGCCCGGTTCACCGATATTGCCAATGAAAACGTGAATGCTACCAAAGGGGACCTGGTACCCGTATTCAATTGAGCCGGCCTCGGGGCCCCAGCCTGCGTCGTCGATGTAGAGCTTACCGCGACGACTCTTAGTCATCCGGCCTACAGCGTAGCCCTCGAGTCCTTCAAAGCGGCCCTCCAAGAACCGGAAACCATCGTGCGACAGCCCCACGGTGGGCGCCAACTGTCGTGGTTTTGTCACGGCAGATGTCCTAGAGAAAGGACTTAATCATGAAGCCATCGCGACGGGTTAGCTTGAAGGGGTTAAAGCGGACTCAAGGACGCAAGAGAGTTTATACTAGTTCGGCCCCTTTGATGAAGGTAAAAGCCTACGTCTAGTTGTTATGGAATTGATGGGGTTTCGATGACTAGGGAGCCAACAAGCTTTGCCTATGTCTCGAGTTGTTGTCTGTTTGTCCTTGAACCGCCGCCGGGTCGTCCCCTTATATACACTGGTGACTCCCGTCGGCTTACGGAGTCCCAATACCGGCTCATAGATGTGTCCGGTTTGGTCTCTACTTATTCCTAACTTACAATACAGGTTAACTACTAACGCCGGTTTACGGCTACAGGCCTTGAACCGACCATGGGCCTTGAGCCCTCCTCTGTCTTCTTGGGCTTTAACATACTTAACTACTGATGAAGTTAACCCGGCCCAGATAGGCCGGTTTACGCCCAGTAGTAATATCCCCAACACATCTCACCAGGACGTATTGTAACACGGATCAAACAGAATCCAACTTGATGGTACAACGTCTCTAGGTCGTTGTTGGTCAAAGTGATGGACGTCCACACGGCCCCGCAAAATGGGCTAGCTTGTCGTCGATAATCTCGCGAGGGAGTACTGTCTGAAGACAAAACCCACTTTGTGCATGTGGCCCAATTATATATGGAAGTGGTGTGTGTGCTGTTTGAATACGCAATGCACAAATTTGATGCGGCACCATGCTTTGGAACCATAAAATCCCCACACTGATCGAGGGTTCACGATGCATAGCATGCATGCGCTCAAACTTAATTAGGCCTAGGATGATCAACCTACTACTATACGGTAACACGAACCAAAGAAGAAGAATCCACACCGGTAACCTTTCTTGTCGTCGGTCGAAATGATGAATGTCCATGCGGGCCCATAAATATATATAGGCTTGCCGCCCATATATAACCAAGCGAGTGAGAGTGTGCAAAGATAACCATTGCATGCATGTGTCCCAAATATATTTATGGAGGTGCGTGATGCATGCATGTGTGTTGAATTAATAACTAATGCACAACATTGATGTGGTGCTTGCGTTCAAAATCGCACAGGTCCCCACACAGAGCAAGAGGATCATGACGTGTCGTGTGCTCCCCCCTTGATCCAGCGGGATGGATTCACGTGTACACATGCACTATTATATATGTAATCTCACCTATATCGCCAGACAAGCGAAAAATTAATCCCCTCCTAAGTCAAAATAATTAACCTATCTTGTTGTCGGTGAAAGTGATGGACCAAGCGGGCCGACAGATCGAAGCATCACCAATAAGCACGCGAGTTAGTGCCACAGGACAACCACCCTCGCTTGCACGTGTGCCAAAACATATATATGGATAGGTGTGTGGTTGTGATGTTTTGAATACCTAATGCACAACCTTTGATGTGGCATATGCCTCAAAAACCGCAAAGTCCCCACACAGAGTGAGGTTCATGTGTGAAACCTAGTATATTTTGGTCCCATCTCCCCTTAGACATGTACTATATATATAATCCTGCCCTAACACAACCCTAAAGAATTAATCCTCCTTGTTCATCAAATGTGCCTCTCTCTCGTTGGGTCAAAGTGATGGAGGACGACCTCTCGCGTGCCCACAGATGGAAGCGCCGCGCACGAGTGAGTTCCTATAGGGCAGCCACCGCCTGCATGATAATGCATGATGTTTGAATACCAATGCACAACTTTGATGTCGCACTTGCCTCAAGAACCGGAAAGTCCCCTCATGGAGCGAGGTTATGACACACACACACACACACACAGAGAGAGAGAGAGAGATCCCGCACCACCACCTACACTCTGAGGCAGTTCAAACTTTTTCTGCAGTGAACATGTGACCAAAGGAGTGTCGTATTAAAGTTTAAAAAACAGAGATCATTCGACCCGTTTTATACATTGATTGATTTCCTAGGGATTTAATGTGCCAAAATCAAATTTGAGCTACATGTGCACCAAAATGGATTGCAAAATCATATGTGTGTCCCTCGTTGCATGTTTCCCCGTGAAAGAAATTTCAAAACATTGAGACTATTGATTTTTAAAATTCAGTAAATCCAAAACTTAGTTGAAATTCATGAAACTTATCGTGGTGTCATATATGGACACCGGTAGACTGTGATATTGTATTTTTTTCATGAAATTTGAGACAAGTTTTGGTATAATCTACTTACAAACATGAGATTGTTAATAACTTGCAACCAATATCTCATACGGAATATTTATTCAGACCATGTGCGTTAGACCGTGCCATGCTTCGGTTAAGCAGTAAAGAGGCAGAATGAATCATCAAAAACAAAAAAAACGTGGCACGCGCCCAGTGTGGCATGCTAGCAGGCGTGAGTTAATGAGACACATGTGAGCAGTCCGTCGTGCAGGTAGACAGGGAGGCATGCGTGCAGGCATGTGAATTGACAGGAGGCGTTTTCGCTGCGCAGTGTCACCGGGAGGTGTGCGAGTAGCTATGTGAAATGATGGTATAGGAATGCCAGAAGTCCACTGCGCAGGCTCACCAAGAAGGGAGACAGCCTTTGATCGCCGCCCGCCTCGCTCCCACTGGTCCGTATTAATGGCGCGCCTGAGCGGCTGCACCCCCCATCCTCGCCACACACACAATCCTCTCTCTCCGCCCGCATCCACGACGCCACTCTTATATCCATGTTCAGCTGATCAGCACGGGCGTTTGCAGCTGAATGAGCTGAATTTCATTTCTAATATCAGTTTGAAGCTTGTAATCTTCGAATTTGAGCCATGTAACTCTGGTGAACCTTGTAATATTTTGGGCTTTTGTGGTACAATCGTTGAAATGGCATCGTATGAGACTCGTGTATTGGTAGTACTATTTTGACCTTAATACACAATAGACTTAGATTTTATTAACCATTCACGACCAACGATCCAACCAAAAGTAGAGCAATGGCAAACATCGTCGCAACAAGATGTAGATGATTAGATGCCCGTTTCTCCTAGTTTAGTATGCATATAATTGCTTACTTTGGTGTGTGGAAATGTTATGTGTGTATTCATTTATGTAATTGTATGCTTAATTTCATTATGCAATGCTATTCTTATAAGTATATATGTTGATGTTCTGTAGACACAGCATACCACATCGCACATGGACCACACTAGGGAACCCGTCGGTCATGAATTCATCAACCGCAGACGGGTGTATACCAGCAAGTGTTTGCCCACAACACACACGGTTTATTCCATCACAAACAGCTCAGGTGGATCAATTGTATGCCATGTATTGCACACGCAACTCTCATCTGATTCATGCTTGATGTCTCCAACATCGCTTGTAGAGTTCGTCTTATTTTGCCACATATCACTATGCCAACCTTTCCTCGCATCCCTCGGCGCGCTCTACTCGCCATTAGGCGCCACGGTGCGCTCTGCTCATGCCCGTCGGTGCACTTGGTTTGTGGACAGCTTTTCCTTGCGTGTTCAACTACTATATGCATATATATGGTTACTCACCGTTGAGGCGACCGCGGAGCGCTCTGTTGGCGTCCTTGCGCGCGCACTCTGCCAGCGGTTGGGGCTGCACACGATCACGTTGGAGGCCCCATATGTATGCGGTTGCGCCGCGCGCGTCGCCACAATGCAGTTACGTGCGGCATAATGGAGTTACGTGCTACAATTTGGAACTGCCATCCGGGGGTGCAGATATTCCAGGCCGTCTGGCTTCCCCATTAATTGTTGTGGTCATTATAACCTTAGCCTCTTCAACCTCTTGATCTCACCCCACAACACAACAAGCACACCCACGACGACACATATAGAGAGGATATCTAGCGGCACTCCATTGGAGTTCGGCGAGCATAACGTGGAGACCCACGCAAGGGAGATAGATCTCTTGGTGTTGTACATCAAAGACCCGGCCGTGGTGGACGGCTACATCAACACCATGGAGCAGCTACTTGCTCGAGACAAGTACAAGGTGGTCGGCATCGACCTCCAGTACACCGGCGGTCATCCCAGTAAAGATCAGAAGGTTGTCGTCGCCCAGTTGTGCGTGCACCATCATGTCCTCGTCTTCCACTACAGTATGGCCATAGAGCATTGCGACCGTTTCACCAGGTTTGTCAACAGCACTGACTATAAGTTCGCTACGGTGGAAACTTGTAACAATGTAAAGGCCCTCAAGGTTACGGGCTTGGCCTGCAAGAACCTTGTCGAAATCCATGACCACTATAGGGTCTGGGGCAGCACGAAGAAGGATTCCCTGGTTGAACTCGCCTCGGCCATCATCGACCCCTACTATGAAAAGATGAAGCAGGATGCCAAGAGAACAAATCCCGTATCTTGGCACGGGGCCTGGACGCGGCAACTAGATGAACCTCACCTCAGGTTCATAGCCAAGAGCATGTACACATGCTACGAGATGCACAAGTGGATGATTGAAATGAGGAACCACCTCGTTACCGAAATCGACGAGGTCGTATCGAGCCACAAGCAGAGCAGTAGCGGCAAGCGTCCCAAGAAGTAGATGATGATTAGATGATCATTTATCCTAGTTAATTATGCATGTAATATATAGTTGACTTTGGTGTGTGGAAATGTCATGTATGTAGTAGCCACCTAGTAATTATGCATGTAATAGTTTACTTTGGTGTGTGCAAATGTCATGTATGTAGTAGCCACCTATGTAATTGGATGTTTAATTTGGTTATGCAACCATGTCCTTATAAGTGTGTGTGTGTGTGTAGTAATACTATTCATCACCCAAGTTGCAGAATAATTTATTCTTCACCCGAGGTAATCTTACGATCGCTTCATAAATAAATTACGTTTGGAATACAAATAGTTACATTCATATTGATTCATTACATAAAATTTGGTATAATAAAACAAAAAATAGGTTATAAGACCAGAAATATCGTATTTTATGTATGTTTTTACGTTCGTAACTTTACGTAACATAAATATTTTTTACGGCGAGTATATGATTTCTTACATTCTCTTTTTACATATGAAATAAGACAAATTTACGAAACCTAATAATACGGTGAATTGATGTCAAAATAGAGAGGGGGTGAAGAATAACTATTCCTCACCCACGGTAACGCTATTCTAAGCGTGAGTGTAGAATACCTTATTCTACACCACCTAGTAATGGTACATACAAAATCTAGTAAAACGTTGTGCAAAATGTGGTAATTCAGAAAATATTTTTTTATCACCCAAGTCTATAATTTACAACATTTTTACGAAAATTACTATATTTTACATAGTGTGTTACTATATTTTGTGTGTTACTATACATACAAAATATAATAACACACTATATAAAATATAGTAATTTTCGTAAAAATGTGCTAAATTGCACACTTGGGTAGTAAAAAAATATTTTTAGAATTACTATATTTTATACACCGTTTTACTAGATTTTGTATATAGCGTTACTAGGGGTGTAGAATAAGCTATTCTACACTCATGCTTAGAATAGCGTTACCCTATATAGGAAAAAGCAAACCTATGAAGCTTCGTTGTGGCGGCTGCAATCACGAGCACCCACTCGTGTTGGGATCTGTCCCGTCCCCTTACCTCTTTTGTATTTTTGTTTTATAAGTAGTTTGATACTTATTTCCTCTTATAGAGAAAAATGGACCACGCTGCATGCGAGAGAACAGTAGTGCGCAGCACTAGGCTGGCATAATGGCAGGCAGGGCCCATCCCGCCTTGGGCTCCAACTGTTCCTGAATGGTTCCTGGTCACAACGGTTCCAAGATGATTTTTTTAGTTCTTATAATTTCCTGGCAACACGTTTCCTGTGTCATGCTGATTCACTTGGCTATTCACGCACTACCCCATACTTAGGATTGGGGAGGCCGCACCACCCTAATGTGATGTACTAATGTGATGAACTTTTTAAAGAGTAAAATTCATCAACAGTCACTAAGCTCATTCGTCGCGTGCAAAAAAGTCACTGAATTCAGAAACTGTAATGTTCGGGTTGACAAACTTGTTCCGCGTGCGCACATACGGTCACCGCGTCCGTTTTCATACGTATTTTGCTTGCGTGGTGTTGTCTCACTCGCTGTACGTTGCCACCTCATCGTTCGAGGGACTACAGCAGCGAAATGTCGCGGCGGGAGGGTGCTTTATGCAAAATGCCACGGCGGGCCAATTTCCCAAATTTCCGCCGCATCCCTAACCCTAAATCCCCAATTTCTCTGTTCTTCTTCGTCTCGTCGCTTCCTCCTCTGTTTCCTCCTCTCTTTTCTGTCATATCTTTTCCGTCGATTGTTCATCCTCTTCGCCATGGCAGGCCTCGGTAGCTCATCCGCCGCCAACTCCGGGAGGCGCCTCCCTTTAATCGATTGCTCGGACTGCACAAGGTATCATCATTGACCTCGCAGTAGCATCTCTCTGTGTGTGTGTGTGTGTGTGTGTGTCTGTGTGTGGGTGTGTGGGTGTGTGTTTGTGTGTCTTACATCACTCATGTCTTGTGCAGGTTACATGCGATTTTTGGCACTGGGAGCAGAATTATGAGGCATATATCATTGAGCATGGTCATCTGAATGATAGTGGACATGTGTTGAAGAAGAAGAAGGAGGAGGAGGCCACCATGTTGAAGAAGAAGAAGGAGGAGGAGGAGGAGGCCACCATGTTGAAGAAGAAGAAGAAGAAGAAGGAGGAGGAGGAGGAGGAGGAGGAGGAGGAGGCAAGGAAGGAGATGGAGAAGGGTGAAATGATGATGTTGATGATGGCACTGTTGAATTTAGGGATTGAAGTAGTTAAGCTGTTGAAATGTGTTATTGTGCTACTGCTTGTGATGGTTGTTGTAGGAGTAGTTGCATTTTGAGATTGCAAAGTTAGTACCTTCTGTAATCCTGACTTGATTTCAATATGTGGCAATGTAATGTTCATGAGTACCAACCTAGGCCATTGTCGAGGCCTTATCGACAAGCCTTGAAAACCCTACCAACTTTGGCCATTGTCGAGGCCTTGTCGACAACCCTCCATAACCCTACCAACCTAGGCCATTGTTGAGGCCTTGTCGACAACCCTTGACAACCCTACCAACTTAGGCTATTGTCGAGGCCTTGTCAACAAACCTCCATAATCCTACCAACTTAGGCTATTGTCGAGGCCTTGTCGACAAACCTCCATAACCCTACCAACCTAGGCCATTTTTGAGGCCTTGTCGACAAGCCTTCACAACCCTACCAACCTAGGCTATTGTCGAGGCCTTGTCGACAAACCTCCAAAACATTGTAAACATAAATTAAATGAAGATGGACAGAGGATCAACTATGACCAGCATCCATTATATATGATCACCATCCACTATGATCAGCATCAAATATATGAAGGCAAAAGTGGAAAGTGGACAAGATATGTACTCCAACAGCATAACCACAGTACTCTCATAATTAACAGTGCACTACAAGTACCATAGAATCTTTGAGAAGCATAAAAGGAGAAACAAGAGTACCATATGATATAACACCATCAACTATTGCTTTACAAGCACCAAAATAAACTCTCTGATGGAGTAGCCAATCACAGTAACACCATCAACTAATGCATTGCAAGGTTCAATCCTTGAATACGTCAAACATGGATGTTCTGGTTCCTGGGTAGTAACCTGTCCAGCTTGAACCAACTCTAGTACTTCTCCTGTCAGCAGTAGCTGCCTTTGCTGCTGCTTGATTTTCCTTCTTCTTCTGTTGCTCAATTCTCTTTTCTTCTGCAGCAGCTGCCTTTGCTGCTGCTTGAGCTAGCTTCTTCTCCTCCTGTGCCTTCCTTTTCTCCTCTGCTGCTTGTGCCTTTCTCTGTTGTGTTTCAAGCTTCTTTTGTTCTGCAGCTTCTTTCTTCCTCTGAAGTTTCTCCGCAGCTATAGCCTTCTTCTCTTGTGCTTTCTTGTCTGCTTCTTGTAGCTTCCTCAGGACTTCTGCTTCTTTCTTCTCTTCAAATTGCCTCAATTTCTCTTTTTTCATTTGTTCTGCTTTTTGGGCAATACTGGTTCCCACAGATGGACCAGAGGCAACAGCTTCTCTTGCAGTAGCAATGAAAGTGGAATCTGGTAATGGCCCTGGGTGAGTTCTTGGTTGAGTAGGAGGTGGAAGCTGCAAAAAGTTAAGCCATGGCATCATGTAAGAACACAACAACAAAGAATACTCTAACAACATTGTATGATCATGCACAATATATGGCCTGGTTTCACATTCTAAACTTACATTGTCCATCATCTCTTTCAACATGGTCTCCTCCAAGTTTGCATATGTGGCTCTCTCATGTTGTCCTAGCAGCATATACTCCTGATCACCATGAATTGTATGATCCTGAACATCTTTCCAGTTAGTGCACATAAAAAAGCAACATAATTGTATGTAATGGACACACTGAAGTTACCTGGGTAATCACAGGCTCAGTCTCCTCATCTGACTCAGCTACCACTGTTCTGCCCCTCTTCTTGGGTTGCTTTTTTGGTGGCATGCCAGCTTTGTAAGAACTGCATCCACCTTTGTTGTGGCCTGCAAGACCACAATGGCTGCAATGAATAATGACCCCATGCCTTGACAGCTTCACCCCTCCCTTCTTGCTTGGTTTTTCTTCAGGTTGTTTCCTTCTGTTCTTCTTTTTCCTCCCAACTTTCTTTTCATACTTTGGAGGATCAATGTTAGGGCACTGGACAATGTGGTTCCACTCTGTCATGTCTCTAAGTGGCATCAAGAAGTGAGCATAAGCCCTGTTGTAGCTCTCAACTGAGTAGCAAGAATTAACAAAATCCACTGGATTAAGTCTTGCTTCTCTCATACATGCAACTGCATGATGGCATGGAATACCAGTCAAATTCCACCTTTGACAGCTGCATGCCAAGTTCTGCAACTCCACAATGTAATCCCTACCCATGCTAGCAACAGAATAAACACCATCTCCTGCTTCTAATGGATAACAATTGTTGGACAATTCAATGTACTTGTCCAGTTTCTTTTGAATTTTGGGACATATGGGTCCTGTAAACAATAGTGCTTCATCTCTTTTGTTGCACATCCTTGTTGTGAGCCAACTGTATGCATCAATGTTTATGATCTTCATCTCCTCCATTGCCTCATCAAACCTATCAGTTGTTGTGCATCTTGAAATTTTCCATAATTGATTTTTTAGAACTTCTCCTCTGAATTCTTTGTTAAAGTTCTGCCATAGATGTCTCACACAGAATCTATGCTCTGAGTAAGGGAAAAACTTTTGTACAGCATTGATCAAGCCCTACAAATAGAGTCAAACATTTGAAAAGTTCATTCAACATGCATATAACTTAGTTAAAATGCAGAAAATACATTACAAACTTGGACAGTAAGTTACCTTCTGTTTGTCTGACATAAAAGTCCACAATGATGTGCCATGTATTCCAAGATCTTTCTTCAGAGTTTGCATAAACCAGTTCCAGCTCTCTGTGTCCTCAATTCCCACTACAGCAAATGCAAATGGGAATATGCAGTCATTTGGGTCAACTCCAACAGCAGTTAACAAAATTCCTCCACTGTTGGTCTTCAGGTGGCATCCATCCAGACAAATCACTGGCCTGCACCCTTCCATGAAGCCCCTTTTGACTGCATCAAAGCTAAAATAGCAATGCTCAAACCTACCTTGTTCATTGACACCAAGATAGAAAGTACTTCCTGGATTTGCTCTCCTAAGCTCACTTGCAAAGTCCCACAACTTGTTGTATTGGGCATCTTCATCTCCATATATTAAGTTCTGAGCTAACTTCCTTGCTCTGCCAAGCTTTGATCTAGAGACCTTCATGCACCAATCCTTCTGCACTAGCCTTCCTAAATTCATCAAACTGATGTTCTCATCTGCTCTAACAGTCTCAATGTACTTCTCTGCAATGAATCTGTAACTAAAACCCCTGATTTTCCACTTCTTTGCACAAGTGTGCACATCAACTAATCTCTTTATCATGAAGCACTTGCTTCTATTGTCATAAGAAGCCCACATGTACCAGGGGCAACCTTCTTCACACCTAGCAGCAAGTCTCCGTTGGTCATTTGTTGGCATCTGTATAGACACTCTGTTTTTGCAGCTATACTCTTTGATAGCCCTTCTCAGCAATTTAACAGAGTCAAACACTTGCCCTACTTTGAAAGTAGGATTCAACATGTCCTCTGGTGCAAATGTTTTGAACTTCAACCTTAATTCCTCATCATCTGAATCAGGCAACTGTAGGTCCTCTTGTTCTGAATCCTCGCTGGGCTCTACAACTTTCTTCCCTTTCAAATCATGTAGGCCTGCAACTGAATCATCATACAAATCATCATCATCCTCTGATATGTGGTAGTCACTATCCACAAGCTCTGGAACATAGTCCTCATCATCTGACTCTGAATCTGTGTCATAATCTTCATCTAATGGTGACCTCCTTTTCTGACTTTTAGCCCTATTTGCAATATTGTTTGAGTTGTGTAACTCTGACTTCATTGGACTAATGAGAGGTGGTAGCTCAGCTTTAGGGAACCTAACTACATCATCATGAACCTGACCTGTTTCCTGGCTCTGCTCAATGCTATTGTCAGTAGCAACATAGAAGCACAGTAACTTGTTCCCAAGTGCTACTGCACATGACATGTTTTCTGTGTCTTCACATGACCTGATTTCTTCCAAGCCATTGGGCATCATCTCAAATCCAGGCAGACACCAGAAGACCCTTGCAGACCCAGAAATATCAAAGGATAATTTCCACAGCATGTCTTGGATACTGCTCAACCACCAATACCCTCTATCACAGTAATCAAACCATGCCATTTGTCCATTGATGTAAGACCTGTTTGTGCCTTCTCCAATGAAAAACCCACCATAATTCACAGCCACAGTAAACATATCCTCTAGATCAGCACCTATATGTATAGCAAATAAATTCAGTTAGCACATACAGTCAGGTAGCATATACATTCAGTTTAGTTAATTCAAATAGCTCACTAATTCAGTTTACCACTTGGCTAAAAAATTCAGTTCATATAGATTCAGTTAGCATATAGATTCAGTTAGTAAACATTTTACTGTAGACAAGTTCAGTTAACGCTAACATGTGTCATTCAGTTCCCAACAGAGAAACATAGCCGGGCTTAATTTTTGCATGACTAACATGTGCCAACTGTTACCTTCAAACCGTAGGAAAAAGGCCTAAAACAGAGTCAGTCTTAACCCCCCCTAAAAAACCATACTTTCATAGCTATCAGGGAACATAACAGAGCCAGGCTTAACCCCCCTCAAAACCATACTTTCTGTACCGGACCAAGCAATGCATCACATCCAAAACGAGGAGCAACAGGGACATGAACACGAGGAACAGGGACATATGAACATGAACACGAGGAGCGGGGGGGTGGCGATCACTCACCGTAGACGGGGGGTGGCTCTCCATCAGGTCGCAGCCGCGGTGCCATGCTTCGAATCGACGG
>NW_024117856.1:0-10238 GCF_003073215.2 Triticum urartu | reverse complement strand
ATGGCGGCGGCAGATGCGGTAGCGCGGGCTGCCACAAAGGAGGAAGCCATACGCGCCGCAGAGGAGGAAGAAGCAGATCCGGCTTGATTCATAGCGTGTCTTCGACCCCTACTTCCGCGAGATGGACGGCAAGGGCACCGGGGAGGTCAAGGATGACCGTGGATGATCCTCTCCATAGCTAGTATGTAGGTACAACATGCCAAAATTTGGTAGTCCAATGGCATATCCAAATTTTGGTCCCGTAACCCGTTGGACAACTCTTCATCGTATCGATAGATTACGTGGCTGTTTTTCTTTGTGAGAACCACCCATTTTGGGAGCACCATTTTTTGTGTATGAGAACCTTGTTTACGTGCGTGTTGGCCTACACGATGGAGGAATAGAGAGATACTATGTGATAGATAGGTATAGATATATAGAGAGAGGATTGTAATTGGGGTGAGAGATAGGTATAATGTAAACGGACCCTCATTTGACACAGCCAGAACCATTCACACACAACGGGGGGCACCCTTCTTTTATGCACGCGGACCTTTTTTCCATTGCTTACATTACATCGGATGTTATTGGAAAAAGAGGGAGAGAGAGAGATAGATTGCTAGATATAGCACGCCCCGTGCCACTTACATGGAAGGGTGCCGATAGGTCCAGCGTCATCGGTATATGAAAGGTTCGCGCTCACATGAAAGAGATGCCCCCGTGCGGTGTGCATGGTTCCGACAACATAAAATGGAGGTTCCTGTGGAATTTAACCGGTGCATTGATCCCATATATAGCTATCTATCAATCCCTCTCTCTATCCTTTTATCACTTAACTTAACATGCATGCATCGTAAAAGCTTACGCGGTATCGAATGGTAGCATCCATCTTTAGAGAAGGTTTCATGCACAAAGGAAAGGGTCCCTCGGGGGTTCCATGTAATGTAAATGATGGGGTGGTACGCTGGGAATCGGATATGGAACTACTTACTTCATACCACTCTCCCACCCGACAACAATCCTCTCTCTCTCTCTCTCTCTCTCTCTTTCTCTAATAATCTATTTATCTACCACCCACCCACAGAGCTTGTGAGGTGCACATTGCACCCTATCCTCACTATAGAAGGTTCTCATGCATACAAAAAGGCGAACTCGAGTGTGTGTGCATGGTTTCGACAATGTAAAATGGAGGTTCTACATGAAATGTAAACGTCATGCACGCTCCCATCCTTGTTATCATCTCTTGCAAACACCCACCTCATAGGGAAGTTTCTCGTGCACAGAGAAAAGGGTTATCTCGGGTGGGTGTGCACGGTTCCAACAAATGTAAAACGGAGGTTCCTTTTGTAATGTAAGAGTTGTGGGTGACGGTGGTTGAAACGTCTGATATTAACATCTGATTTTAACGTGCACGCATAGTAAAAAAGCTTACACAAGGTTGAATGATGATGATGGTTGAATCGTCCACCCTATATAGAAGGTTTCTCGTGCAGAAAAAAGGGTGTCGTTGGGTGGTGTGTGCATGGTTTTGATAGTGTAAGACATAGGTTCTTCATGTAAGGCTCCCGGGAGGACCGCGATGATCCAGCCCCGGAGGGCACCCACCGAAAAACCTTGCAGAACCATGCATACCCGGCATGAGGGGGACGCTCCTAATGTGGACATGAACCTTATTCACCCTGACATAGTACTCGTGTAAGTATTTACGTTGCGTGTGGGTTGGTCCAGATGTTAAAGGCTTATAAATAAAGCGATAAAATAGCCAAGTAAAGTATTACTATGTCGCGGCGGGTGTGCGGGATCTGGCTGTGGGGGAGTAACGGATGCATGCAAAACAGATTTAAATTGACTAAAGATTGAGGAAGCAATAGATAACTAGACACAACATCACCGCAACACTTACATTACATATGAAGAACCTCTATTTTACACTGTTGGAACCATGCACACACCACCAGACAACACCCTTTTTTCCGCACGAGAAACCTTCTCTATAGGGCGTGAAAGATATCAAGCGTTCCTACTCCATCGAGGGAGCCGCATGGTGTTTATATTGATGTTGGCCGCAGCCCTTGGCTTGGCGTACAAGGTTACACAAGAGGAGTTTGAGTAGAATACAAGAGAAGGAAGGAGGTTGAGATTACAACACGTATATTCTAACACCCTTCCTTAATCTCAACTAATCTAAGTTAAGATTACTCTTGAATTCTTCAAATGGTCTTGCTGGTAATGCTTTTGTAAAACCATTGGCCACTTGATCCTTGGAAGGAACAAAGCGAATCTCAAGTTTCTTTGCTGCAACTCTTTCTCGTACAAAGTGAAAATCAATTTCTATGTGCTTTGTCCTGGCATGGAACACTGGATTTGCAGACAAATATGTTGCTCCCAAATTATCACACCATAAACATGAGATATGATTCTTCTTTTATCCCCAATTCCTCAAGAAGTGATTCAACCCAAATGATTTCAGCAGTTGCATTTGCCAAAGACTTATATTTAGCTTCTGTACTTGACTGTGATACAATAGCTTGCTTTCTAGCACTCCAGGAGATAAGATTAGATCCAAAGAACACTGCAAAACCTCCAGTTGATCTTCTGTCATCACTACATCCTGCCCAGTCAGCATCATAGAATGCGCTCACAAGAGAGGAATTAGACCGTTTGAAATGAAGTCCTATTCCCATAGTATGTTTCACATATATTACAATCCTCTTGACAGCTGACCAATGTGCAGAAGTGGGTGCATGAAGATATTGACAAACCTTGTTAACAACAAATGAGATATCTGGACGTGTGAGAGTTAGATATTGTAGTGCTCCCACAGTACTCCTATACCTTGTACTCTCCTCCTCTTAAAGTGGCTCACCTTCATATGCTGAGAGATTTTCTGAGGAGGATAAAGGTGTAGGCATTGGCTTACAATTTTTCATCCCCATGTGAGACAGAAGCTCAATAATATATTTTTCCTGATTTAATACAGTGCCATCTTGAGTTTTCTTGACTTCAATACCTAGGAAGAAATGCAAATCACCTAGGTCCTTCAAGGCAAACTCCGAGCTGAAGTCATGCAAAAGAGCATTAGTAGCATTTTTGTGAAGAACTTGCAACTATGATATCATCAACATATATACGCACAAAAATGACTACTCCTGCCTTGTTATAAATAAACAAGGATGTGTCAGCCTTGGAAGCAATGAAGCCAAGATATTTCAACTTTGAACTCAATCTGGAATACCTTGCTCTGGGTTCTTGATTTAAACCATAGAGTGCTTTATCAAGCTTGCAGATATAATGTGGGAATTTCTTACTCTCATACCCAGGTGGCTGTCTCATAAACACTTCCTCTTCCAGAACACCATGCAGAAACGCGTTCTGTACATCTAGTTGCCTTAGACTCCATCCTCTAGATACAACAATAGCTAACACAAGTCTGATAGTTGCAGCTTTCACAACGGGACTAAAGGTGTCCTCATGGTCAATGCCATAACGTTGCTTAAAGCCCTTTGCAACTAGACGTGCCTTATATCTGTCAATGGAGCCATCTGCTTTCTTTTTAATTCTATACACCCATTTGCAACCTCCATTTTAAGTTGTCGGAACCATGCACACCGCACGGGGGCATCTCTTTCATGCGAACGCGAACATTTCATATACCGATGACATTGCACCTATCGGCACCCTTCCATGCAAGGTTTTTACGGTGGGGGTCCTCCGGGGCTGGATCATCGCAATCCTCCCGGGAGCCTTTCAATCTCCCTTTCCCATCACCGGTCCGCCGGAGCATGAGTCATAGCGGGACCTGTGTGCCCCCCTCGTTGTCGCCATCGCGGCGGCTGTTGCGGCGGCACGAGCTGCTGCAAAGGAGGAAAAAGAGTGGAGCGATGGGTCGGACAGCTTCAACGAAGAGCAGATCTGGCTTGATCCATACTGTGTCTTCTACCCCTACTTCCGCTAGATGGACGGCAAGGGCGCCGGGAAGGGCAAGGGCGGCCGTGGATGATCCTCTCCATGCATACCCACCTTTGTTTTACATTTGTCGGAACCATGCATACCCACCTGAGATCACCCTTTTTTGTGCACGAGAACCTTTTCTATGAGATGGGTGTTGCGTTAGATGATAACAAGGAATGGAGCGTGCGTGTTAGTGTTAGATGATAAACAATCACCAAAACGTCGGACGGAAAATCATGCGGACCATGGTGATGGTTTTGGGATCAGCCACTGTTTCCAGACCTGGGCGTGGCATCTGTGACGCCTGCAAACACCCCCCCTCCCGCCGCCCCACAAAAATACTTTGTTTCCGGTTTGTGGGGAAAAGTGCATCCGTACGACCGAGCGGACCGATACAGGACCACGTTGCATGGCAAAACACATCCGAATCGCGTGGTCCAGATGGTTATTAGTGGTTTGGGTGTCCGTGTTGAAGACCCCCTAATAAAAGAAGAATTTTTTTGGCAAGTCTACATGTGTTTTGTTTTTACCATAATACGACTTTATTCCTCAAATAATAGATCAGTCGTTTACAAGCATATGAGAAATAGAGTCAGGAAGGGTAGAATCCCAAAGTCTACATGGGTTTTTACCGCGGTGGGCAGTAGAAAAGACATAGGATTTACTGGAACAAAGTCAGTGCTCAGCCCAAAAGAAAACACCTGGCCCGTGGCTCATGGAATCCCAGGTTCAGAGTACATCCAGCCCAAGGGAAGGAGGAGGATCACCGGCCTTCAAAGCAACGCCCCCAAGGGAGAAACGCCACGGAGACGACGTCGTTGCCCGCTTTCGCCCGAAGAGCTCGATCCGGAAGTAGATGAAGCACATGAACACGACGACGCCCTCAAGTGGATGCCCCCCGCAGGTGTCGCTGCTGCCGGCTAGCAAGCGCCCGCAAGGCTTTCGCCTGTAGCAACACAGCCCATCGCCTCCACACAGCCGGCCAAGGCCGACAAGCACTTCTGCCGCCCCGCACACCCCCGCCGCAAAGTGGCGATTAATGTCGTTGTAGTTCTTCACAGGCCTGCAGAAACAAGTGGCAACATATGTTTTCAGAGTTAGGAATGCAGCAATCGTTCAACCTGACGAAAAGTGAAGAGAAAGTTCTCTTATAGTCAAAAACTTGATGGAGTACACTCGGATGTGCGTGTTAGAATCCCACCTCTTTATGTAGACATTAACGACTATGTAGTCTCCATTGTTGCGTGCGTTGTACAAAAACAATCCAGTTCCAGGTGTGAGGCAAAACAAAAACGACCCTTGCAAAATGACAACAATAAATCCCAAGCACTTACGCAAGGCCTGCATGTACTCCCTGTCGATTGTTCTGAAAAGCAACAAGAAGTTGTCAGCGTCTAATGAAGGCATGATACTATATTTTTTACAGTTTGTGCGGTGAGGAAAATACCAAATCTTGGCCTCGATAGCCCCAGTGCCATCGTCGAGAATGAAGTTGATCTCTTCCGCCGAGTCCATACGGTTCCACATCTTACCGAGAAGCCGCTCATCCAAATAAAAAATGGCTGCAAGAATTTTATGTCAGATAGGATGAGAAAAACATCAAAACCAGCATATATCAACAGTGCCCCGCCGTGCTCGGCCCAAGGAATTAACATGGAAACTTGCTTCACAGTCTGAGGGACTAAGTTGTTGGGAGGATAAAGGTATTGGAAAACAACCATTGAATTTTTGTCAGCAAATAAAAATTCCGCTCGTAAACAAAAACCCAAGAACACATACACACACCTGTTGGCCGTAGACCGCTGCAAAGAGCGCCGAGAGCATAAGGGAGCAAGATTCTGAATATATATGCAAAACAAGAGTTGGACGGTGGTGTTAGTAATAAAACGCTTGAAACCCAATGGAGCGACAATAACTCTTCACTCCTTTGTGGATGCATCCCAAAAGCCTCTTTCCTCTGCAAAATCTAGCTCATCATCCGGCAGGTCATTACTACAAACCGTGCAGAACTATATTCAAATTACCTTCAGTAAAAACAGCGAGCTTCGCATCTCGAACCAGCGCGGCGCATATTGTTTTTGCCACTCTCAAACGGTGCCGAACAGTGTCCAGCTAGCTAGACGAAAATAGCAATTTAACACTACCAGACAAGTACCCACACCTAGAACCTTTTGTAAATAGCCAGAATTAGCCGATTCGTCAGCTCGCCCAAAGAAGCTACTGGGGCACTCTGCTGGTTCAAAAAGGTGTGTGCTCTGTTTGCCTCAAGTACACCTGCAAAGCCAGACACTAGGTTTCCTTTTCCGGACCCTGACACCATAAAGGCTCGGCTCAGCTTTCCTTCTAAGCCATGGCGAAATTCAACAAATGATAAATTCAAAACCTTATCCATCAAAGGTGCGGATCTCGAAGCAAACGAAGGGTTTTGATAACAGCCATCCGGGCTAGTGTGGATAGCAAATTCATCCCCTCTCTCTCTATATATATATATATAGTGTTACTATTCATCACTCAGGGTGCAGAATACGTTATTTTTCACCCGAGGTAATCTTACGATCATTTCATAATTAAATTATGTTTTGAATTCAAATAGTTACATTCCTATTGATTCACTACGTAAAATTTAACATAAGAAAATAAAAATATAGGTCATAAGACAAGAAAATTTACAGTTTATGTGTATTTTAGACTATGTTTTTACGTTTGTAATTTTACATAACATACAATATTTTACGACGATTATATATTTTCTTACGGTCCCTTTTTGCGTCGGAAATAAGACAAAACTTACGGAACGTAAAATTACAGTGCATTGATGGTAAAATAGAGGGGGTGAAAAATAACTATTCCTCACCTAGGATGACGAATAGCGCAACCCTATATATATATATATATAGGAAAATGGTTGTGTACTTCTAGGAGTACGTACTCCCGCTCCTCATATACCACATAGATGAATCTTTTATATCTTTTTATTATTTTTAATATACTTCATTAGTAATTATTAGATACCCCAAAATGAGTTTCATGAAAAAATTCATGTGAATCTATATATTTTTAAATATTTACGTATATACTGATGTATTTGTACATGAAAAATATATTACAAAAAGTACATCGTAAATGATATTTTTTCAACTAAACTCATATTGGGGTATCTTAGAATATTTAATGAAGTATATTGAGAATAATAAAGAGGTATAATTAATGCGTGTATGAGGTATATTGAGGATGGGAGTACATACTCCCAAGAATACAGAAGAGGAGTCTTATATATAGCCAGTCTATTCTACTAATATTAGTAGAATAACTATTCTTATAACACTTCCGTACTGAACGTTCAATGCAAGTGCACGTCATTGTTCGAACCAAGTGTGCTGCAGTACTTAGGCGAGTAAACTTTGTGTAGGAAAAAACTGCATAGAGTGTTTTTGGTACTATTTTTGCTCTAGTTTTTTAACCGTTTATCGGAACGAGGCGTATAATACACCGTTGGAAAGCTATGGATTAGGCGCAACTTTTCCATGTTGAACATTTTTCGAGATTCCCAACGGTTTAAGAGCAGTTTTAAAAACGGTGCGGCAGACGACGAGTGGTAGCGAGCGTTTTTTCGCGTTTTTTCCTAAACCACTAGTCGGAATGAAGCAAATGATTCACCGTTGGAAAGATATCGTCGATGCTCATCTTTTACATATCTATTATTTTCTCGAATTCGTTACGGTTCAAGAGCAGTTTCAAATTTATTAAATCGTGTAATTTTATTTTTTCTAGTTTTTTTAATTTTTGGTACTGTTTTCGCTCCAGTTTTTGAACCGTTTGCCGAAATGAGGCATGCGATATGTCGTTGGAAAGCTACGGACGAGGCGCAACTTTCATATGTTGAAATGTTTTTGAGATTCTTTACAGTTTTTAGTTAATTTTAAAAATCATGCGGATGACGACGAAAGACAGCGGCCGTTTTTCACAAAATTTTTACAAACCGTTGGTCGAAATGATTCAAAAACTTACGCCGTTGGAAATATATCGACGAGACGCAACTTTTTCATGTAAAACACTCTCTCTGATTCCTTATAGTTTAAGAGTAATTTTTATTTTAACGAAATGCGGACACTCTGTTTCTTCGCGACCCCAAATCGTCGTATGTACTGCATCACACAGAAAACCGCACTGCTTCAGACTAAAAACTGCACTTCATCAGACGAACAAGTGCACTGTATGATTTTTTTTGTGGGACGTAAATTTTTCCCAAACAAGGTGGAGTGCACTTCATCTCGAGCATTGGTGAACCGCAATAGTATGAAAAGGGTACCTCGAGACTACCGTAAACAGGCCACGACACCGCACTTCATCAGACCGGCAAGTGCACTGCATGATTTTCTTTTTTGTGGAACGTAAATTTTCCCAAACAAGGTAGCAAACCACACCTCTTTAGACTAAAAACCGCACTGCATCAAATAGTCAAGCGAACTTCATGGTTTTCTTTTGTCGGGCATAAATTTTCTTAGACGAGTTTTTGTGAGTTTTTGTTTTATTTATTTTTATTTTTTTATCAACAAGAGTGAACCGCATGGACAAGGGCAAGTGAGCCGCGACATATATCGAAGTGAACCGCAATAATATCTTGTTGTTTCGCTAAATTTTTAGCACTTTCATTTTGGGCACAAGTGAACAACATCACTAAAAAATGAACCACATCAGAGGACCAAAAGCACTGCATGCGTTGATGTAGTCGACTGGTTTTAAAGCACTGCATGTGTTGATGTAGTCGACTGGTTTTTAAAGCACACGAAACAATTTGCACTTCATACATAGACGAGCGGGCTGCATGTTTTTTTCGTGTGTTTTCCCTATTTTTGTTTTTCTTTGTTTTTTTGTTATTCGCCTATACCTACAAATTAACCGCACTACACAACAAAGTCAAGAGTACAGCACCCAACAATTAACTGCACTGCTTAAGGCATAACAAGTTTTTCAATGCAAGAAAAAGCATCAAGAATAAACAGGCATTTTTTGGTTTCCACGAGTACGCACTACACTGCAAATCTGAATGCCGAAATAAGTATCTAAAACTCCATGAGATCCAACTGTACTGATGTGCATCAGGTGGCTACACGCTGCTAGGTGCAGAACCACGCGCATGTCACTGATGAGCTGCACGGCGTCGCCATCGGTACTGCTTCGTCGGTGGCGCCTGTGGCTTCGTCATGCATAATTTTTTTGACAAAAAAAGAACACAAGGTCCCCGTGGACGAAATTCACCTCGACGGGCGCCGAACCACACCGCAATTCCACTGTCGCCAAACCGCACTGCAATTTTTGCAATGTGCTTACCCCCAAACTCCACGCAAGCCCTATTGCCCTGCACACTTTGGCCCAACATAGGACACAGATACCACAGGACATAGCAAAAGAACTGTAAAACAGATGTATCAAACTGCATGCTGTTAGCCAATGAGCTGCACGGTGACACCAACCGTACTGCATCTTGTCCAACACCACACATTCAGCTCGACTGCGACCTGCACACAAAAAATATGAGCAAAGTGTCAACAAGGTGCGGAAACTACAATTTTGTTGGCGGTGGCCTTGGATGAACCACACCGGGGGCGCGCGATGCACTGCCCGCGGGATCCAGGTGCACTGCACTGTACAGCACCCACGCACCAGGGAACTGCACGCCGTCATGCCATCATGCGCTTGCGAACTGCACCGACAACCACAACTACCTGCAACGACATTTTTATCTGCACTGCACTGCTCACTCCCGCCGCCCCAGAACTTGCAGCACCGCGAGGTGTGCACTGCACACGACAGAGTTGGGCGGGATGCCGTTGACCTGCGGCACCCTCGCCGCTGTACTGGGCGTCCCGGCCTTGATGCCACAGAACGAGGGATGAGGGGTGGCGAAGCAGATCTTTGCCGAATCCCCACCACTGCCGAAAGGTAGTAGGCGCCTAGGAGAGCAGGCCTCGGATAGATGTCGAAGGAGAGGATGCGCCGGCGAGAGGCCGCCATCGTGCCTGGAGGCGGAGGGGTGAAGGGGATCTTGTGGTCAACGGATCAGTAGGGGGTGGTGGCAACAGGGGGACTCACTCCATCAAGCTCGACCGCTGGCGCCTTGGGTTCCCGTGGCGCCTCCGCCCCGACGACCACCTCCACCTGCCGCTCCCCTGAGCGCACCTCCTGCACCATCCTCCCCCGCCAGTAGCCCGCGCGCCGCGCTGCACCCTCACCCGCCACCTGCTCCGCCGACACTGCCTGGCTCCTCGACGCCCGTGAATCAGGCCAAGTGGATAGCGGTCGCGGTG
>NW_024117855.1:0-8996 GCF_003073215.2 Triticum urartu | reverse complement strand
CCACTTTTAACATTGCAGATTTGAAGCCTTATTTGGGTGAGGAGGATGAACTTTCGTCGAGGACGACTTCATTTCAAGAAGGGGAGGATGAGGAGGACATCAATACCATTGTTACACCCACAGCTCCTGCTGCTATACAGACTGGACCAATTACTAGAGCTCGCGCATGGCAATTGAATTATCATGTACTTTCGTTTCTTGGTAACGATTCTAATGTTCATGAGAATATGATGCTGCCTAAATTGGATACATTTGTTTTGCTTACAAATGAAGAGCCTAGCTTGGACAAGAAAGATGAACCTTGGAGCAAGTTCAAGCATGGAGATGATGGCATGCGCAAGGGGATCAAGAACGGAGTTACAAGTGATGATTTCAGGACTTCGAAGCCACCATAAGGAGTGCATGAAGCCTTGGACGAAATATACAAGATGCCACTTCATAAATTTCGTCTAGAGGTTATTCTAGGTGCTGCGTCACCTTATTATTGGGCCAGGCCCATGTATTTTCGAAATACTTAAGTATAGGCTATTTTTAGAGTCTGTATGTGTGGGGAAACAAGAGTTAGGGTTGGTTTCGGACCCCTCCTCCAAGGGCCCTGAACCCCCCCCCCCCCTCCTCCTCCATATATACAGCCCTTAGGGCGTCATTTAGACTTTGGGTTTTGTTTAGATTAAAAGTTCTCCATAGCTGCAACTTCGCATACTTCGTTTGTGTCCAACGACTAGACCAAGACGTCACAGAACCCCACCTTCATTAATAAAGCTTTCCTCTTTTATTCACAATATCCAGATTGTAATCTCAGTTTCCTGCTTGTTCTTCGTTTGCTCGCAGGAAATAGACCTTCGTGGTCAGGTTGATCGTGCTCCGGCGTGGTCAATAACCCTCGGAAGTTGATTTAGCGATTGCTAAGGCGCGACGTCTTCGCATGTTCGTAGTCGGATCATCAAAGTCGACTCCCACAGAAAATGATATCTATCTCATCGAAACATCGAGACACCTTTGCCTCTATCACCCTCCCTTCGAACAAAACCATCGCCCGAGGTCCCCACGCACGCAGCAACCCAAAAATCACCAACTCAACCCACATACGAGATCCACATCCAAAAACATAGTTCCAGACACGAACAGAGGTCCATGGACCAACAATTAAATCCATTGACCAAACCCCATGCTCACGCCCAGTCAATAAAAAAACAGCTTCACAACCAATAAACGAGGACGAGGTCCATCGACCAAAAATCAAACTTATTTAACCCGCCAACGAATGCCAGTTCTTCTTGGCGTACGAGCTCCATCGAGACACCAGTTATTCTTGGTGTACGAGCTCCATCCAGACGCGAACGCATGCCGCCAAAACAGAAATGCTGCTTCAATCGCCATCCGACCACATTGTTCGCATGTGAATTGTGAGAGCTACAGCCTCTGTTGATCGCCTCGCATGCCGAACCACAACCAGGGTGTCCAAACCACAACCAGGGCATCCAAACCACAACCTCCGCTCGACGGCTGCTGCTGCGTCATCTACTGAGCCCGCGTACCCTCTTCTTCCTCTCTGACAGCAAAGGACGGATATTCACCTTTGTTATGTTTCATGGTGCCCATCACGCCCTAGGTTTACCATCCTAACCTGTTTCAGCAAACAAAGTAGTTATACTACACTCCTGTTCAGAACTTCATAATGTTAGTACTCAGATTGCATCTCTAACTTTTACTCCAACTACATTGAACCTGCTTCATTAGACTAATCAAGTTCTAGAAATTTATACATGTGGACGGGTGCCAGATGGCATCTCAAATGTGTCTTTTCAGCAACTATACTCCATGCAAATGAATGACAGCAAATGTAATACACTCTGCACAACATTTCAACATAGAACTTATTCCCCAAAGTTACAAAATGTAAGGGGTTATGCCACCTTCTCTTGTGAGATTGCCACCTATTCAGTTGCCACAATTAAGTTCATATTGGAGACCCTGATCCGTAAAGAATATTGCCATGTTCCGTAAAGGATATTGCTATAGTCCTATAGTATGTCATATCATTTTTGTAATTCAATTCATATCATGTTTTAATGCAAAAAGACTGCAAGTTTATTTAAGCTTCTATAGGACAGAAAGATGTCACATGAAAGAGGGCATCTCTATCATAAAGTAAAAAAAAGGTATGTGTATGCCGATCACATGTCTGCACATAAGGTATTCAATCAGCTCCATAACTTAACTTACATTAATCTTGTCAGTTGTCGAATATGAGAGGACACCCAGATCACAACCCACCAATACACACCGACCACCATCTAGTTTTTTCATACGCAAACAAACAGGCACTACTAACTACAGTGTTTCATCTTCCGATGATGATGACAATGTGCCCACGCAACTTCCTATGATGATTCCTATAGCCGGCAATCTCACGGGCTTTTAGCCAGCGCCGCATGTGGAAACATCAATCGATATCGACCTTACACAAGACTTTTTTCAGTTTGCATTTGTACATTTGTTAATACAAAATGGTTCTTCAGGAAATCATTCTTGTGAAGGCACTTACTATGATCACCATGCATCATTTCGAGGAACAGAAAGTAGCATTGATCATAATATTGGTTTAGATATAGCACTTGGACTCGACGCTGAAGAAACTGTCGCCGAAGACATTGCTTCAAATGATATCATTAAATCAGACAAAAAACAGAAAAGGCGAGACCAATATATAGCACGGCGAAATAGATTAACACCTGAACAGAAGGAGAAAATCAATGCACGTCACAGAGAAGCTAGGAAAAAATAGAGGAGGAGAGGACTTCCCGTCAAAGAGAAGCCAGGCAACGAATGACACCAGAGGAGAAGCAACGGAGTAACACCCTTAGAAGGGCATCCTACCAAAATATGTCAGTCCATGACAAGCAAGAGAAAAATGCACGTCGAAGAACACGTCTACAAAACATACCACCCAAGGAGAAGCTAAACATGCTAGCTCATCGCAAGAAGAGACTCGAGGCTAGGCGCAACACCCCTTGCGCTGAATCCACCGCAATGCCGTGCCCTGATGCAGCTACCTTAGCTACACCCAACCTGATGTCGAGCACTCATGCGTTAGCATTCAGAGAATCTGAAGCTTCAGCTCCTTCACCCGGTTTGCATGTAAGGTTGGGAACAACTTTGAATCAGACGGTAATCCTCCCATCTTTACTCTACTTGTTGTGTCCATGTGAATTGAACCAGTATTTAACGGCTCCACAACGATGCAAGCGAGTACCTTAGCCATACCCTGGATGATAATGATGCCCCCAGTGGACTCATAAATTGCTAGAAGCAAATCAATGATCACCAAATAGACGACCAACAGAATCAAGCCCATGAGCAGAGGCAGGAGAGCAGAGCACAGCATAGGGCTCGGGAGCGAGCTCACAAACAAAGTATGAGAGCAAAGAACATTCAAGGGTGTGCCTTAAAATGAAGAGCGCGTGGGAAAAGCATACCAGAAGGTGAGAAGTCAGCTTTGCTAGATCGTCGTAATGCAAGCTTTAAAAAAGCGGAGGACTCCAGGCCCATATGTAAGTACCTTCGATGTGAACAGAGCAGCAACAAGCTCAGAAGCACCGCCCACAGGAGTTGCTTCACTGGCTTCCTCCCCTTCATCAAGGATGCCGTCGTACACAATCGGGACCAATGGTAACCCTCTCATATTTACTCCCCTCCTGGTGTGCACTCACAATAAAAACCATTACTTACCGGCTCAACAATGTTACAGCTGACATGGAGGCCTTCCTTAGCAGCATCATGGACGAGAATGCACTGTTCGGTGACCTCATGGATGACGAGTACTACCTATTTGCTAGTTAAGGTACTCCGAGGCGCCTTTCGCTGCTCGTCCCTCTATAATATTGGTTTATGTTGTGCATCCTATCGTGACTTGTTATATCTCCACAATGTTTGCAGCATCCGACACTGATAGCATGGACCTCGATGAGCCCATAGACTCCTCCAACACAGGATCTATCGACCTAGATCCTTTTGACTATGTCTACTCGAACATCCTGAAGCACGCGGCGAACTGCGACCATTGCAAGGCCAAGAAGTTCCAGTACGAGACTGACGGCTTCTGCTGTTGGAACGGGGAGATTGAGCTAGATGAACCTGAGCCTATCCCAGAGCTGATGAGGTTATGGTCTAGCGCGGATGCAGACTCTCGACATTTCCGGAAGAGCATTCGGTTCTTCAACGAGCACTTCACCTTCACTACCCTTGATGTTAGCCTAGACAACAACTACACAAACATGAAGTCCAGGGTGTACACGTTTTGGGCACATGGCATTATGTACCACAAGGTGCACTCATTCGGTCCAAGATCTCACCCTGAACATCTGCAGTTGTACTTGTACGACGACGATCCCAGCTTAAGCCATCGTAAGGAGGCCACCAAGCAATTGTACCAGCACGTTGTCAGCAAGTTAGTGGACGTCCTCACGGAGAACCCCTACTCCCAACAGTTTAGGAGTTTGGGTGCCCTCAAGGAAAACCTTGAGGAGTACCGGATAGACCTCAACATTGACCAGAAGTTAGACCAACGAAGATATAACAGGCCCGTGTCATCCGACGTTGCTGCAATTTGGGTCGAGGGAAGTGATCTAGCAAACAGGTTCAACTACAGCATTACACTCTATGGGGACAACAATGAGAAGTATAGTATACATGCAAAAGATGGTTGTTATGACCCGCTCTCGTATCCCCTCTTTTTCCCAAGGGGGGAGATTGGTTGGCATCCAAATATCCTTAAGCACAATGTCCCTTGGGAGGTTGCACAACAAGCAAGAGGAAACCGTGATAACGATTCAGGTGCGCCTAGTTGGTATGCTTATATGCTAGAAGAAATTCTCTATCCTTCCATATGGTACCTAACCTTCTTATTTCATGTCTTTCCATAGAGGGGAACAGCCAGTTGTCTGTCTCTGTCAGGGACTACTACTGTTACCGGCTACACATGCTCCCTTTTATATTCAACCCCATACTGCATGGAGCACGCCTGTTTTAGCGGTGGGGTGTCGACATGTTCATCAAGATTGAGGGATGTAGGCTAGAGTGTATCAGGGACCACTAGACGGAGATACGTGCCGATCTATACCAAGGCCTTGTGGATAGCATCACGGTTGGGGAGATGTGGGCAAGCGTTGTTGGGAAGAGGATCTTGCTGCCAGGGACGCATCAAGGAAGCAACCGAGACATGAAGCGGAGGCATATGGATGCCATGGCACTGGTGCAGACATATGGGAAGCCTGACATGTTTTTGACTATGACATGCAATTCTGGCTGGGAGGAGATACTGAATGAGCTGCTTCCTGGCCAAACACCCTAGGATCGACCAGATCTTGTCACACGCTTGTTCAGGGCCAAGCTGGATACCATGAAAGAGATGTTGTTCAAAAAGAACATCCTTGGTGTTGTGGTAGCGCATGTGTATGTCGTCGAGTTCCAGAAGAGGAGCCTCCCCCATGCACACTCCCTGTTGATCATGAATTCAAATTATAAACTCGTCGTGCCAGAGCAGTATGACCGCATCATATCTATAGAGCTCTCAGACAAGCATAAGTATCCAGAGCTCTATGCCATGGTCGTGAAGCATATGATTCACGGCCCATGTGGCAATCTTAATCCCAAAAATGTGTGCATGCAAGACTTGAGTGCAAGATCAAGTACCCACAGACGTTCAACTAGAACACCTTACACGGGAAGGATTCGTACCCGGTTTATCGACGATGGGACGATGGTCGCCAGGCTAAG
Source organism: Triticum urartu (assembly GCF_003073215.2). NCBI lineage: Eukaryota > Viridiplantae > Streptophyta > Magnoliopsida > Poales > Poaceae > Triticum > Triticum urartu. The sequence goes on along the minus strand of NW_024117855.1, from coordinate 3,218 downwards.
GTCCGCTGTCAAATGCTGGATAACAGATGGGTCGTGCCTTACAACCCTTATCTATTGCAGATGTTCAATTGCCAAATAAATGTCGAGGTGTGCTCTAGCACCAAGGCCGTCAAGTACCTTTACAAATACGTATGGAAGGGTCACGATCGAGCTTCATTCAACATTGACCAGCCCGACAGCAACGAGGTTGTAGACGAGATTAAAAGGTACGTTGATGCGAGATGGGTTACTCCACCAGAGGTGATGTGAAGGATATTCGGCTTCAACCTTTCTGAGAGTTCACCGTCGGTCCTATAGTTGCCGCTTCATCTCCCTAATATGAATAGTGTCACGTTCAAAGTAGGAGAGGACCTGACCGATGTCGCCGCCCGTGATAATGCATCTAAATCAATGCTGACGGAGTATTTCCTGGCTAATCAGCAGCATGTGTGGGCTCGGGATATCCTGTACAAGGACTTCCCGAGAAGTTTCACATGGCAGAGACAGAAGTACTGGAGGCCAAGAGAAAAGCAGCACAAAGTAGGTCGAATTGTGTCAGCCCATCCAGCCGAGGGGGGCGGTACTTTCTGTGAGTGTTGCTCAACCATGTACCATACAAGACATCCTTTGAGGACCTGCGGACCGTGGATGGTGTGCTCTGTGATAGCTTCCGTGAGGCTGCCGAGAGATTGGGCCTCATCAAGGCCGACAACATGCTCGACGAGTGTCTTACAGAGTCAACACAGTTCGCGATGCCAGCCTCACTCAGGAGGCTCTTTGCAACAATCTTGGTATTCTGCGAGCTAGGTGACGTGCGCGGTCTATGGGATAGGCACCTAGAGGTGATGTCTGATGACTACAGCCGATCACACACGCGCTCAAAGGCAGTGGAGCAGATGGTGTTGCTTGACATCAGGGACATGCTATAGTCCATGGGCAAAGACATAGTGTTGTTCCCTCTTCCGAACATCGACGAGACCTATGACACTACTGGAGGCGAGGCCAGAGAAGTCACCAAGGAATCCTCCATCGTGGTTGTCGCGAACGACGTTGCGTTAGCGTCCTCGCTAAACCCTGAGCAGAAGCTTGCATACGACGAGATACTGGCAGCAGTCGATGCTGGTAATGGGGGTGTATTCTTTGTCGATGGCCCGGGAGGCACTGGGAAGACCTTCCTATACAAGGCACTGCTCGCAAAGGTTCGAGGCGAGGGCAAGATCGCGGTGGCTACGGCGACATCAGGCGTTGCGGCTTCCATCATGTCTGGAGGAAGGACAACCCACTCGAGGTTCAAGATCCCACTCAGCATTGAAGATGGTGGGTCGTGCAGCTTCACCAAGCAAAGTGGAACGGCCAAGCTCCTGCACATGGCTTCACTCATCCTATGGGATGAGGCCACCATGACGAAGCGGCAAGCAGTTGAGGCACTGGATAATAGCATGCGGGACATCATGGGACGACGGGACCGACCATTCGGGGGAAAGACTGTCGTGTTCGGTGGGGACTTCAGGCGGGTGCTTCCGGTCGTCAGGAAGGGGTCAGATAATCGATGCGACCTTAGTTCGTACCTATGGAAGGGCATGCGCCAACTAAGGCTCATCACCAACATGAGGGCGCATAACAGCCCGTGGTTCACAGATTACTTGCTAAGGGTAGGCAACGGCACCGAGGAAGGCAACATAAGGCTCCCCGAAGATATTTGTGTGCAACCAACAGAAGATGGCGTTGACCTAGAGAAGTTAATCGACCATGTATTTCCTGATCTAGACGACAACATGGCTGATCCAAATTACATGACATCTCGAGTGATCCTCTCCACCAAGAACGACAACGTTGATAAGATAAACATGCGCATGATAGAGCGCTTCCAGGGCGAAGAGAAGATCTACCACAATTTCGATATTGCAGAGGATGATCCACACGGCTACTATGCCCCCAAGTTCCTGAACAACCTGACTCCCAACTGGCTGCCTCCGCATGCACTCAAATGGAAGATAAATTGCCCCATTATATCGTTGAGCAACATTGATCCAGCTAATGGGTTGTGTAACGGCACAAGGCTTGTGGTCTCGGGTTTCCAGAGGAATGCCATCGACGCAAAAATCGTGCTAGGGCAACATGCTGGTAGGAGGGTGTTCCTTCCTCGGATACCTCTCTGCCCATTTCATGACGATATATTCCCTTTCAAGTTCAAGAGGAAGTAGTTCCCTATAAGGCTCAGTTTTGCCATGACAATCAACAAGGCGCAAGGGTAGACCATTCCAATTGTCGGGGTGTACCTACCAGACCCGATATTCTCTCATGGTCAGCTCTACGTCGCATTGTCTAGAGCCACCGTGAAGAGGAACATTAAGATTCTCACCATCAAGGACAACGGCAAGGGTAAGGGAAAGGGCAAGGAACAAATCAAGAATTCAAATAAGCGAAAAAGATTTGAGCCATTATTAATGACCACGAAGAACATAGTCTACAAGGAAGTCCTTAGCACATGAATTTGTCGGATCAAATTATAGCAACTCAAGGTAAAGTGTGTTCAATTATGCATTATGTGACACCCCGAGACCGATACGCCAGGTGTCTTCCAGTTATTCGTTGTTGTTGCCTTGTCTTTTCTGGCGTGTTGCATCTTGCCATGTCATCATGTGCATTGCATCATCATGTTTTCAAACTTGCATCTGTCTGGGTCTCCCAGTTCTTTCCGTTGTCCGTTCTGAGCCCATCCACACTCGCACGCACCCGCGGCATGTTCGAAATAGTATTTTATAAGTGGCAGGAAAATGTTCTCGAAATGGGTTGATATTTGGCATGCAGTGTTGTTATATTGTCAGTAGGTCGCCAGCCAAATTTCATCACATTCGGAGTTCATTTGATACCCCAACGGACAACTATAGTGCCAATATAGTCGGTCAAACCGTCGGACGTTTTCGGTCTCCCAAGACAGTTGTCGGGCTGCACTCCTTCCCTCTCATCTCAGCCCAACCTCCTCTTCACAGTCCACTAGGCCTACCTAACCCCCATCGCGATCGGATCCGTCGGATCATGGTCGGAGGGCTCCGAAACAACCTCTAACCCCCAACCCTAACCCCCCCCTTTCTATAAATAGCAGCCCCCTTGCCATTTTTGTCACCCCTAACCTCCCTCCTTGATTTCCACGCTGCCCCAATCACTAGCCGCCGCCTCCTTCCCCGTTCTCCTCGCATTCCGGCGCCATCCCCCCCACCCGCCCCCCGCCGGCGAAA
>NW_024117854.1:0-9657 GCF_003073215.2 Triticum urartu | reverse complement strand
ATTTAATCATGGTCTTCTCCTATCGACCCCCAAAGAAAAGAAATAAAACTATTTACATGGGAAAGCTCCCAACAAGCAAAAGAAGAGCAGGAAATCTTTTGGGGTTTTCTTTTTAATTACTACTAAAAGCATGGAAATTAAAACTAGCTAAAAGCTACAACTAATTTTTTTTAATGTTTATTAAACACACAAGAAGAAAGCATAAAAAGGAAATAAACTATCATGGATAGTATAATGAAAAAGTATGAGCACCGACATCTAGCAATGAGTGTATGAACATGAATGTAATGTCGGTGAGAAATACATACTCCCCCAAGCTTAGGCTTTTGGCCTAAGTTGGTATATGGCCACGGTTGGCCTGGCGGATATCCATAGTAATAGTTGGGGTCGTATTGAGATGCAGCAGTCATTGCATCGTGGGCTGCAGCTTGGAGGCGAGCTATCTCAGCTCTCCGCTTATAGTCTTCCGCCTCCTCTCTGGTTATAAAATATCTCCCTTTTTCCTGAAAGTCAAAGAAAGTAGAAGCAGGGAGAGCGACATGATAGGTGCGTCGGCTTCAAAGATTAGTCGGTACTGGAGGAACTGATCGTTCATCTCAACAAACTGATGACGAACCATAGCCTCATAATCCAAATAAGCAGGAGACAACTCAATATCATCCTCACGTATGGTTATAGCAAGAAAATTAGCTATGAGGGTTGCATAAATTCCACCAAAGAAATCTCCATTAAATCTATTAAGATGCAACCTACGTGCAACAATGGCTCCCAAATTATAAGATTTATCTCCTAACACAGCACTCCTAAGAATACTGAGGTCAGGGACACACATGTGACATGCCTCATCTTTACCATTAATGCACCTACCTATGAAGAGAGCAAAATAATGTATAGCACGAAAGTGAATGCTCCCTATGGTAGCTTATGCTATATCTCTAGATTCCCCCATAGTTATACTATTAAGAAAATCTCTAAATTCAGATTTGTGAGGTTCACTAGTACTACCCCATTGTGGAAGTTTGCAAACAGTGCTAAAGTCCTCTAAGTCCATAGTGTAAGAATTTTCATAAAGATCAAACAGGACAGTTGGAGAATTACGTGAAGATGAAAATTCAAACCTCCTCACAAAGGAACTAGTGAGATAGTGGTACTGGCGGCACTTTTCCTCCTCGAAGCTCACAAGATCAGCGTTACGCAAATATGCATTAAATTCGTCCTTGATTTCCGCTCGATCCATAAAGTCCTCTGAAGGCCATTCACAGGGCCGCACTGGAGCGTCCCTTGGTGGCTCATCATTAGCATCACGCATTGCAAGCCTGGGTTCTTGTTTCCTTTAAAAGCCACCTTGGTACATTTTCCTAAACATATTTCTTCCTCTGAAAAATTTCTGAAATTTTTAGTAACTTCAATTAAAAGTGAACCAAACTCAACAATATTGATAGCAACCACTCCTACAAGTGCCTAGAGCCTATATCATGCATCAAAACTACTTGGAACCATATAAATTTGATATGCAAGCTCAAGAACAGGGTCACCCAGGTAGCACAAATTTTCAATGAATAAAGCACTAGAACAAAAACTAATTGGACCAATGGAGGAGTCACATACCAAGGAACAATCCCCCAAGAGGTGCTTTGAATACATAATTGAAGGACGGGAAATACTAGGCTCTCCTAGGGGATTACCTCGCCGGTGGCCACTCCGGCCCCGACGGCCACCTCCTTCTACGCCGGCGGCCACTCTGGCCTCAGCGTCCACCTTGTCACCTTGTCTCATCCACGTGCATCACTTCTCTGTGGAACTATGGCACCTTTTTCTCTCAACTTCGAGAGGGGAAAGAAGTTTCAAGAAGCCATGAGGAGCACGTTTGGGCACCCCGTGGTCTTCTCTCCTGGCTTTCGGCAAAAGGAATTCATCTTGGTCGTGTCATTCTGCCGGGCTACATTCAAGTTGGATACGCATACGGTTAGTATTGCTCTTCAGTCAACTTTTGGAGGTTATCCTCAAGGTTTTAGGGTCTCCTCTCTCAAGGACCGTTCTTTCAAGTTCTCTATTGCTTCCAAATCGGTGGGTTTTCACATTTAGAATGTGGGGAGAGTGGTTGAAAAAGATTTTGAGATGGTCTTTAGTCTTTGGGGTAATGGGGGTCCTAACTGGCGTCGTGAAGAATTTCTGTATTACAAAGAGTTAGATGCTGAGTGGACCGTTGTCGGTCATAAGGGCAAAGCCATTGTTCTTTGCTCCGACGATCACCAGAGTGGAGCTCCGATGAGGGACCATAGGTCGGTATTTCAGCGGTTATCTAGGGCAGTTGATTCGGCGCGTGATTTGAGTCAGCCTTCATTACGGAATTTTACGACAGCAGTTAATGAGCCCATTATTGAGGATCAGGTTAATGAGCCCATTATTGAGGATCAGGACCGCATTTCGGATTCAGACAATAATACACGTTATTCCGAACGTGCATGCTTTGGATGTGGTGACGTGGGTCACCTGGCGCGCTTCTGTGCCAAGCCCAGGCTTACTGGGTTGTGGCCATTTATCCCAGTAGCAACCTTCAGCAGCCCACCAGCTGAAGCCTGGGCCGAGGGGGTAGTTGCTGACTGGTTCAGGCACATTGGGCTGGCCCAGGAGCCAAGATTGGTTGCCTCTTTTAGGGAGCTGGTCTCGGGGCATTTCCTAAATTTTCAACCAAGACCACAGACAGACTCCTCGCATTCCACTCCTACTTCCCTTTCTATGCAAACTTGTTCAACCCCTCCGCCATTGTTGTCAGACTCCGAGCTCCACTCATCTGCAGAGGCCATTATGGTGAACATTCCCATCTATCCTTAGCCATTTGTACCACATGGGTTCCAGATTCAGCAGATTGAGGGAAGAAATGGAGTTACCAGGGTGGTTCTTCCACCTCGACCGCGTCGCCATGAGGATTGGGCCGTCGCCACCATCCACCCTCTTCCCGATGAGGTACACTTCCACAACGTCCGTGAGGTTTTGGAAGATTTTCTGCAAAATGACCCAGATGCTCAAGTTGGCTTTCGAGAGATTCAGCCTTGCCCATTTGGGGTGGCATATCTTCAGTTTAGGAACATCCGTGATAGGGACAGGCTGGTTAGAGACAACCCTCTTGCTTTTGGGGATGTTTTCATCATATTTACCAAGCATAACGAGGGTAGAAACTGGAGGAGAGTGCAGTTTAACAGGGTGTGCTGGCTACTGATTGTTGGTGTTCCTTTCGACCACTGTAACACTGAAGATATTGCCACTGCAATAGCAAAATTTGGAAGAACCATTCACTGGGAAAAGGAAGATGCTCTAAAGGGCAAGATCTTGGTCAAGGCAAGAGTGACATACTTGATTGAAATTCCAAAGAGCATTCGTTGGTCTGAAGGAGAAAACTTTGAAGAAGGATCTCTAACTAGTTCTATTGAGGTGCTGCTGGAGGAAATGCAGGGTGGTGGCCCTGTAGATGAGGACCCGTTCCCTCCACCAGGAGTTGATCCCCACCCCATTCCTCAGAATGCTAATGACTTTCCAGGATTTCATAACTTATAGTTGAACAATGTACCTGCAGACAATGCAGAGTGGGAAGAGTGGGATGAGCAGGGACATTGGGCTTTTCCTCAGCCAGCAGCTCAGCCTATGGATATAATTCAGTAGCAACAGCAAGAAGAAGTTCAGATAGATGCAAATGAAGTCTTGCCCAACAGCAGCATTACCATAACAGTTTCTTTATCTGAAGGTTTGTCCTCACACAATGGTGGACCTAATATTCAGAATCAGGAGGTTAATCAAGTGGCCCTGGGAAATTTTGAGGCCCCTCTTGGTGATGGTCTTCATAACTTACTGCAAGCATACCCATCTGATGCTGAAAATGATGTGGAAGAGGGTGAATTCATTGCACCTGTGGATCAACAAGTGCCTGGTCTAAACATTGTCAATGAAATTCAGAACGACACTGGTCTCATTCAAGAGGCTCTACAAATTCAGGTGCCTGAAGCTGTAGAAGCCTCTGGTGCTGCTGCAGTACAGCAAATTTCAGAAGACCCACAACTTGCAGCAGAGCAGAGTATTCTCAAAGAAGTGCCAACAGCTACTGAGGGTCCATTGAGCTCTATTAAGGAAAGTGGTGGTCCTTCTGCAGGTATAGCAAATTTTAATTTGGATATTTCTTCTACTTCCCTGATTAGTCCACAAGAATTGTTCCAGTTGGCCTCACAACATGTTGTTTCTGTTATTGACTGTGCACATCTTATGTCTGAGGAAGGTATTGAGCTCTGGGGAAACATTTTGCTCCTTCACCCACACAGGTGGCAAGTTCTTTCTCTTCAGAAATTCCAGTAAGTTGGTTTAACTTTATTTTGCACTTGCTTCTGACTCCAGACAAATTTGATAGGACCTTGCACCTTCTGAAATCACCCTTATGGCAAATTTTGATTGAAAACTGCAAAGAAGAAGATACTATGACTTTTTGTATCCCTGATAAGTGCTCTGTCTCTCAGGCCCCAGTATGCAAGTTACAGTCACCTGCTGGTATTAACAAAGAAAATGCTGGATGTAGTCCAGCAGCCCACTCTTCTTCTGAAGCAGGCAGTCCTCTGAAAATGGTTTCTCCAACTAATGTGATACTCTTACCTGCTAGTGAAGCAATCTCCAGGAAAAGGAGGGGAAAGGGACCCCTTGTTAAAACTCAGGTAAGAATAAGTGGAAGAATTAGAGAGGAAAACAAAGGTTTTAAAAGAAATTCTTGCTCAGGAAAAGCATGTCTCCCTTGCAATGCTACTCCTCCAGTTTTACACAGTAAAGTAGTTAAAAATCTCACTTCATCCTTTTGCAAGGTGGCTAGAGAGGACCTGCAAGAGAACATGGCCAAGAGGGCTAGAAGCAAGGAATCCGATGGAGAGGCCAAGAATTCCAAGGCCAAGGAGAATAACAACTCCAACCCTAGTGCAGAATGATTAGTAAACCCTTTCTACATTTTGGCTGCACAGCCAGGGTCCATGGGGAGAATGTTCCTAAGTTAGTTTCTCAAATATTGAACTCTATGTACTGCCTGAGGCATTTTGTTATGTGTACGACTGGGACCTTTCCTGATAGTCTGTCTGGCTCTTGCTGTAATGGTTTGCACTTCTGGAAGACTGGTATGAGGCTAATATGGGTACCTGGATTTTTGCAAGTAACCCGTCGCACTCAGTATTTATTCAGGCTCTATGGGTGCTGTGTGGTGGTCTATCAAAGGCTGGTCTTTGATAGCAATTTAATAACAACCATGTTACTTAATGAATTACAAGAGATCTTGGAACATATTAAATTGGAACATTAGAGGCATAAATGCAGAAGCCAAATGGCTAGCTTTAAAGCAAAAAATAGAAGAGAGTGCAGCTGGGATTATATGTTTGCAGGAAACCAACAGGGAGGGATTTGACTTGTCTTATGTTCATAACTTTTGTCCATACAGATTTAATAAATTTGAGTACCTACCTTCTGTTGGGGCCTCTGGAGGCATAATTGTTATCTGGGTTGGTTCTCTTTTTCATGGAGAAGTTTTGTTCCAAAACAAGTTTTCTCTCTCCATGAAATTCACTTGTAACATTTCCAACCAGTATTGGGTTTTGACAAACATCTATGGTCCTAGCAACCAGGAAGACAAAGCTAAATTTCTGCAATGGTTTAGTAACATCCAAATGCCCCCTGATGTGGATTGGATAGTAATGGGTGACTTCAATTTCACCAGATCTCCAAGTGACAGAAACAAACCAGGGGGAGATGTCAATCAAATGCTCCTCATAATGAAGTTATTAGTAATTTAGGTTTGCTTGAAATACCATTAAAAGGTAGACAATTCAGTTGGAGTAATATGTAGGAAAACCCACTATTAGAAAAACTTGACTGGTTCTTCACTTCTTCCTGGATGATTTCATACCCAGATTCCCTAGCTCTTCCTCTTGCAAGACCTATTTCTGATCATCTGCCATGTTTGATTAAAGTGGGAACTTCTATTCCAAAAGCTAAAGTGTTTAGATTTGTGAATTACTGGTTGAAGCACAGCTCTTTTAAAGACATAGTCAAAGCAGCTTGGGACATTCCTGTGGGTTACTCAAATCCTGCCAAGTTGATCAATGCCAAGTTCAAAAACCTTAGGAGGGCCCTAAAATTATGGTCAAAGAGTTTTACATGCCTTAAGAAGCAGATTGCAGACATCAATGAGTGCATTTTCCTTCTGGACTTCTTTGAGGAATTTAGAAGACTGGATACCATAGAGTGGAATTGTAGAGCCTTGCTTAAAGAGCACTTGCTCACTATTTTGAAAAACCAGAAGATATATTGGAAACAAAGAGGAAAAGTTAAAGGAGTAAAATTTGGAGATGAAAACACAAAGTTTTTCCACATTAGAGCTTCAATTAATTACAGGCATAATAAGATTGCAATGCTCCTTAATGAGGATCAAGTAGAAATCACTGATCATGATGGAAAGGCTGGCTTACTTTGGGAATCCTTTAAACAGAGACTAGGAAAATCTAAGGGACATACTATGCATTTTGATTTGGAAAACCTTCTTGCCAATCAGATCAACCCAGATGTCTCCAAGGACATTGAACAACCATTTTCAGATGAGGAAATAAATAATGTGGTTAAGGACTTGCCTGCTGATAAATCACCTGGGCCGGATGGTTTCAACAATGAGTTTATTAAAGCCTGCTGGGACATTATTGGAGCTGATCTAAGAAACTTGGCGCATGCCTTCCATGAAGGTAATATTTCTCTGGAGAGCATCAATACCTCATATATCACCCTCATCCCCAAGAACTGTGCTCCCCTTACCCCTAGTGATTTTAGACCCATTTCCTTGCTTAATGGGGTGCTCAAGATCATCACTAAGTTACTGGCAAATAGATTGCAAAAAGTGATTTTACGAATGATCCACATTAACGAATATGGATTTCTCAAGGGCAGGGTTATACAAGATTGTTTGGGGTGGTCCTATGAATACATTCACCAATGCTATAAATCCAGGGAAGAATTGCTTGTGTTGAAACTAGATTTTGAAAAAGCATTTGATACCATTGAACACCAAGCAATTATAGACATTCTCAGAGCAAAAGGTTTTGGCCATAAGTGTATCTCATGGATAGAAATAATATTTAACTCTGCTTCAACTGTTGTAATGCTGAATGGAATACCTGGTAAGAAGATTTACTGTAGAAGGGGAGTACCACAACGAGATCCTCTATCACCTCTGTTGTTTGTCATAGCTGCTGACCTGCTCCAATCAGTAATCAATAAAGCAATGGGAATGGCCTCCTTCATGCACCTCTACAAATAAATTCATGCACTGACTTTCCAATTGTCCAGTATGCAGATGACACCTTGTTAATAATGCAAGCTGATTCTAGACAGCTCATCTGTCCTAAAGCCCTATTAAACACTTTTGCATCTGCCACTGGTTTAAAGGTAAATTACCAAAAGTCTATCATGGTACCTATCAATATTCAGGAAGAGAGGGCTCAAATTTATGCTGGAACACTTAATTGCCAGATGGTACACTTTCCATTCACATACCTTGGGCTTCCTTTAGGACTTCACAAACCAACAGTGGAGCAGTGTTTACCACTGGTTAACAGGATTGCAAAAAGATTGGATGGCTTTGCCACATTCATGACCTATGCAGGCAGATTGTTAATGGTTAAATCAGTTCTGGCATCTCTCACAATTTTCTTCATGAGCTGCTTGGATGTACCACTGACTATTAAGCAGCAAATCTTGAAATATTTCAGGCACTGCTTGTGGAGAGGACCAGATATGGAAGACCATAAACCAGCTTTAGTAAAATGGACCACTGTTTGTAGACCAAAAAGTCATGGAGGGCTAGGAGTCATGGATATCTTCACACAGAATAAGGCACTGCTTATGAAAAACTTACACAAGTTCTACAATAGACATGACATTCCTTGGGTGAATTTAATTTGGAGACACATTACAATGAGGACAAGTTGCCAGGAGATGAATTAGTAGGTTCTTTTTGGTGGAAGGCAAACTTGCAACTAATACAACAGTTTAAAGGCTTAGCAAGGTGCAACTTGGGAGATGGCAGAAGTGCTTTTTTCTGGTTTGACTTATGTCTGAGCAATTACTGCAACATCAGTTCCCCCATCTTTTCTCTTTTGTGATTAATGACAGACTTACAGTGTAGCAAGTTCTAGCCACCGAATACCTTGAAGATCTCTTTCACCTTCCATTATCAACGGAGGCTCATGAGCAATTCTTGCAGCTTGAAAATATGTGTTACTCCATGAGGCAATCACAGTATCAGAACCACACAGACACTTGGAGCTACATCTGGGGTAATGAACACTTTTCCTCTGCCAAGGCTTACAATGTTATGATTGGCTTCAAACAAACCCCACCTCACTTCAACTGGATCTGGGACTCATCATGCCAACCCAAACACAAAATGTTCTTCTGGATGCTTTTACATGACAGACTCAATACAAGAAATCCTCTGAGAAGGAAAACATTTGTGTTAGAAGACTATAACTATGCCCTCAGGGGGTGCCAACAGGAGGAAACCCTGCATCACTTGTTCTGGGGATGCACTTTTGCCAAGAGATGTTGGGATCACATCTGCCCCACCAGAACTCCAAATTTATCTGTTTTTGAGGCTTTCTAGGGCATTAAGGAAAAGCTAAGATTACCTTTTCTCATGGACATAATTATACTTAGATCTTGGGCTATTTGGATTTCCAGAAACAACAAGATCTTTGAACATATCTACCCCACTTTTCAAGGATGGAAGAACATTTTCCTGATGGAGCTGAAGTTACTCAAGCATAGGATGAGACCAAAGCATGCCAACCAATTCAACTCATGGCTGGTTCTTCAAGGATAGCTTCATTTCTCTTTCTTGGCAGCTTCTTCCTGCCTAGGTATTTAGCTGTAGCTCTAGCATTAGCCTTTCTCTTAGTCTGATTTTGGGTTTTTTCTAGCTTCTTAGCTTCCTCTCTTTTCTTCTTCTTTCTTTTCTTTTCATGGGGCTTCCCTCAAGCCCTTGTTGTCTTTTTTTCTTGTTACTTTGTACTGCTGGACCTTGTCTTCTGATTATAAAAATTGCAGTGGGGTGTTTTGCCCTACTATTTATAGTCAAAAAAAGAGGTGCTTTGAGCAAGGAGATCGCAAATGGCAGCAAAATGAGCTTGGACTCGGGTTTGAGCTGGATAATGGTGTTTGTGGGAGGAAGAACGAGTGTGTGGGTGCAGGAATAAGTGGAGGAATGATACATCTCCAACGTATCTACTTTTCCAAACACTTTTGCCCTTGTTTTGGACTCTAACTTGCATGATTTCAATGGAACTAACCCGGACTGACGCTGTTTTCAGCATAATTACCATGGTGCTATTTATGTGCAGGAGCAAACGTTCTCGGAATGACCTAAAACTTCACGGAGACACTTTTCAGAAAATAAGAAAAATACCTGCCAAAGATGAAGGCCAGGGGGCCCACCACCTTACCACGAGGGTGGGGGGCGCGCCCCCCTACCAAGTGGGCCCCTTGTTGCCTCTCCGACTCCAACTCCACCTCCATATATTGAGTTTCGGGGAGAGAAAAAATAGAGAGAAGAAATCATCGTGTTTTACGATACGGAGCCGCCGCCAACCCCTA
>NW_024117853.1:0-12312 GCF_003073215.2 Triticum urartu | reverse complement strand
ACATATATATATATATATATATATATATATATATATATATACGTAAACACTATTCTGATCACGGGATGAGAATATTGTTTTGATCACAACCGGACCTGCCCTGGCAGTAGTACATTGAACTTCCCCCTGTGCTAGGTTGAACTTTCGCCAACATTGCCCAAATGGGGCTTGCGATATACCATTTTTTCGCAAAATGTAAGCGGTTTAAGAGCAGTTTTGAAAACCATTTTTTCTTCATACAAAAAGCGTGAATCGTATTTTCGATCGCATTTCTAAACCTTTATCGGAATGAGCCAAATAATATGGCGTTGGAAAGCTTCTGCAAAACCGCTCCTTCCACATGTTGAAAGTTTTCACTAATTCCCTATGGATATAGAGTAATTTGGAAAATTGTAAAATTTCGCAAACTGAACAGCCGAGTTCGTATTTTCGATGTCATTTATAAATGGCAAATCCAATTGAGGAAAATGATATGGCGTTGGAAAGCTTATGAAAATGCGCTACTCTTTCATGTTAAAAGGTTTTTCTAATTTTGAATAGTTTAAAAGTAATTTAGAAAACTATACAAGTTCCAACGAGTTCGTATTTTCGAGCTAATTTTTTAACCGTACGTGCGAATGCAGCAAATGATATGGCATTAGAAAGCTTAAGGAAATGCGAAACTTTTTCGTATATATTATTTCTACCAGTTCCTTACGATTTTATGTGATTTTTGAAAATAGATAAAAACGTATTTTCGCCGTAATTTCCACAAACTTTATCGAAATGGGACAAATAATATACCGCTGAAAAGCTACGAAAAATGCAAAAAAAATTCATGTTGATGGTTTTCTCTGATTCGTAGCCATTTTTAAGTAATTTCAAAAACGGTGAGATCATTCGTTATGCCTTTATCGGGAAACAGATTCTTCAAAAATGCACCGCGTGAAGAACTTGAACTTCTCGGCATGTCTACTTGAACTTCACTCTGTTTTTTCACGTGACTTTTTGCTCGTAGCTCTCCATCCACTCACCAGAATTGAGCAAGTGATATACTGATGGAAAGCTGTTGTAAACGCACAACTTTCCCATGTTGATCATTTTTTTCATACTCGTGATGGTTTTAAAAGTTTTTCATCTAAAATTCATTAAGTGTAGTAGTTGAACTTCCTGCTGTCTTCACGTTGAACTTCTGTGACGTATTCTCATTTGTAATTTTCTCATCCATTGGTCAGTGTTATACAAATGATATTCCTTTTGTACAAACTTTTTCACAATATTTTTTTAACTTTCACCTACCGAGGACTTGAACTTACACAAATGATATTCCTGTCGTTTTGAAGTAAATTAGAAAATGACGAGATCGTGATTTTTGCCTTCACCGCGAATGGAAATGCACTGCATGAAGTAGTTGAACTTCTCGGGCATGTCTGTTTGAACTTCACTCTGTTTTTGACGTGATGTTTTTTGCCCGTAACTCCAAAATCACTTACTGGAATTGAGCAAATGATATACCGATGGAAAGCTGTTGAAAACACACAACTTTTTTGTGTTGATCAGTTTTTCATACTCGCGACAGTTCAAAATAGTTTTTTGAATGCGTAAAAATGTGTTTTTAACGGTATATATAAAACTTTCAAACCATTCATCGGAATATAGCACATAATATACCGTTGTAAAGCTTATGAATAGAAGCATCTTTTTCATGTAGACGGACGTTACAATTTTTTGTCGTTTGAGAGCATTTTTAAAGATGGCAAAACAACATTGTTTTTTTGCCTGTTTTTAACATGTAATTGAAGGTCAGACATCTCGCACTAGAGATCTTGAACTTCACCGGGAGGAGCACATGAACTTCTTGCAACAAACCTTTTAAGCTTTTTGTTTTCTATTCTTATATTCCTATCTCAAACGCATTTCGTGTAGTAGTTGAACTTACCGCTGTTTTCATCTTGAACATCTGTCGCGTATTTTTGTTCAACCTCTCTCACAAGAATTTTTGAACTTTCTCGCGCCGAGCACTTGAACTTCTAGCAACAAAATTTTGGACTTCACCTTTTTATTCCTTTTTTTCTTATACGAAACGCACACCATGCAGTACATGAACTTCTGACTATTATCTATTTGAACTTCTCTCTATTTTGCTTTAGTAACGGAAAAAGTCTGATTTTTTCAGACATCAAACCGCTCTAACTTTTTTTATTTGAACTTCTTTGTGTATCTTTAGAAATGTGAAAATTGGATTTTTGTTAGAAACATCGAACTTCTTCATTATTTCAAATTGAACTTGTTGGTTTTATTCTTTAGTAACTAGAAAAATCCGTTTTTTTCAAATAAATATCAAACTCCTCTCCTTTTTCTAATTGAACTTCTTGGTTTTATTCTCTAGTAACGAGAAACCTGATTTTTCTTGGTTTTAAAATTTTGAATTTCTTGGTTTTATTCTTTTAATAATGAGAAAAATCTGATTTTCTTATAGATGTTGAACTTCACCATTTTTAAAATTTGAAGTCCTACTTTTATTGGTTAGTAAGAGGAAAATCCTATTATTTTATAAAAAATGAACCACGCCGTTATTTTAATTTGAACTTCTAGTTTTTTTAGAAATGGGAAAATTCTTTTTTATGTAGTTCTTGAACTAGTATGTTAATTGAATTTTCACTTCTTGTTTTTATTGGTTTTTCCACCATGAATTACTCAAGTCTACATCGTAGAAATTTTCTTCTCTACACATCCTGTCTCTTGAGTCTCGACTTTTAAATCCCCCCCTTGAATTTTTAAAGTTTTTGTTACATGAAATAAACAAGTTTGTTATTTTTTGGGCCTAAATATTTTTTATTCACTGAAATTCTCTCGTAGCTCCCTCTGAACTTCTACACATATGTAATGAATGTTCCCTAGTTTTTTTAACCTTTTCTGTTTATTTTTTGAACTCTAGGATTAGTGGGGTTTTTGTTGAACTTCGCTGGTTTTCATTTTTGGACTCGAAGGGGTTGTCATATCAACTAATATTTTTTATCATTCCTCTTGAGCATCTTTTTTATGAACTTCTATTGTTGACGCATGCACCAAACTTTGGGAACTCCTCATTCTTTTATTTTTGAACTTTCTTCAACAGCAATAATACTTGAACTTCACTGACTTTTTTTGTGATGCAACCAAATGCGTAGACCACACAGGGAAGAGGGCACATTTCTTTCATTGTGGACATTTTGTAAAAACACAAGGAGAGCATACAATTTTGATCAAAAGGGAGAGCACACAATCACAAAGAGGAAAATAAAGGAGAAATTATGCATTTTCTTTGTTTTTTGCTCATACATAGAAAATGTGTGTATCCACATTTTTAAATTTTCTATGTTCTTTCTTTGATCTACATGACAACAAATAGTCTTTTTCAATTCGATGTACTACAAACACACACGCACTACATATCCACATTTTTTGGTTGACAACGACTGAAAATGGTTTTAGTCTCACAAACATACACAAATCAAACTTCCATGAATTTCTATGCTTTTTACCAAAAAAACATTTTTACAAGAACTTTGATAATCTTTTGCCCACAAAGCAATGGAAGCTAAGTGACCTGATGCCTGTAATTCTTATCTCCTGCCAGCGACCCACGACATGTACAACAAGGATGGATTGGACTGTTAACTCCCCACTGGATAATCAATAGTTAGAACTTGGACCAATCAATCGATCATTCATAAAACAAGTCCAGATTAGGTTGTTGAAGTTTGAGAGTCGATTAGGAAACTTCATCGTGAGTGAGTGGTGCTCTGCTGGCGAAAGAAACAACAGACGATGCTACTCGAGGGGCAATGGAAAGGACAACCAAATAGTAGACGATGATTGCAGTTTGAAAGTAATCTTCAACACTGACAAAATCTTATAACTTGGAGATTCAACTGTGTGTAGTAGACAAAAAATCATCGGAGGCGTCAAAATCTGAGCCCTGAAAAACTACTACATTAAACTAGTTAGTACTTCCTTACTTCTGAACCTTGAAACAAACACCAAAAGATTTGCCTAAACCTGCTGCAAACCAAATTGTTTTAGCTTACTTCGGAAACCTGATCATAATAAAAGTGCAGTAAATTCCACTTGAAACAATCTATCCATACTAAAAAAAGGGCAGCTAGTTAGCTTGGTTGCAGTCTGGAACAAATAATCATAATTACTCTTCTATTTTATTTAGTGGAACCTGTTCATTTAGAAACCTCACAAGGAAAAAATTTAGTCTGATCCCTGTGGACTAACTAAACTGTTTCATCGAGACGAGGCTGGAAACTAAACTGTTCTCTCAGTAGTCAAGCCAATTTCTTTTACTGAAAAAACACCAACCCAGACTATCAATTACTCGTATCAATGTTTACATTAACATCTCATGTACAAAATTGTTTGTCTTTGACATTAGCAGGTGGAACGTCACAAGTGGATGCAACCCAAGAATAAAAATACATAAGCGACCAGCGAAGTAAGGAGCTCCAGACACCAAGTACGCGGCAAAATAAATGCCAGGATCACTGGGACAACCAGCGAACCAACTATCCAGCCACTCGCAAAGAGTCCAAGCCTGCAAGTATAGAGGATGATTAAACACCCTATACGTGTGCGACTAATAACGACCAAGGGAGTACTCATATGTATGTTGCTATGCAGGTGCTAACTAACCCTGTAGAAGATGCCCTGCCAAGGTTTTTCATCTTGTCGTTGAGAAAGTATATGCATGAGACGAGTGCCAGTGCAAGCTGCAACACAAAACATCAATGTTAGAAAGATTGTTAGAACCAGCGAGATCTACCATTGGCATTGTACGCTTAATCTATCTTATAGGTATATTTTCTACCTAATGGTTGCGCAAGAGATATAAACAAGTCTTAGGTTGTAAATAATGTCTAACAGGTTCAATGCTTAGGAGAAAGGGATTGCTAAATCGGTTGGGAGAATCATTACAAGCATATATACCTAGAAGGTAGGTCCGGTCTCAGCAGAGGTTGCGATGCTCCACCCAGCAATAAAGCCGAAGAGAGTGAATCTTTTTGACACGACATCCATCGATGGCACCTCGAAGTGTCCGAGCAGTGTCTTAACCCATGACGGGCGGTGCCCGTTGGTGAACAAGAGAAGGAAGAACGGTGATGCTGGTGAAGGTCGGATTCGGTCGTCGCTGCAGTCCACACACGACAATAATATTGGCCGTTTGCGGCCACGGGGTCAACAACGAGCGGAATGCAGCACTCCACACATCTCTCTGCGACCGAATGCCAACACCTGCATCGATTTCACAAGGCAAAATAAGGAGTTTGTGATCAGAGTTGCATCGACAAACATGGTTAGGCACTCGCGACACAATTGAGTTTCGGATTTTCAGTTAGAGCGTCTCTTGTTGTCTGCTAGAGCAGTGTGCAGAGTTTCAGTTTCACAGTTTTTGAGCTCGGTGCCTACTGATTTAGGCTAACCAACCATCTAAGAATTATGTAAAAGTAACTAACAGTAGTACCAGTTTCTAGACAAACTATTTACTGAGCTGAAGGAATATATGGATGGTCTAATTTTCAGGGCAAATTCACTACGTATGAAACAAACAGAAGTTCAGAAGAAGCTGGGCAGAAGTGCAGAACATGAAGAACACTCACCGCCTGAAGATATTGGAGGAGCATTTTCATAGGAGTGGACACTACGTTTTTTGGCGCGGGGGCCTAGACTGAAAGCTCTGCACTAGGGAGGAGGTGGGAGATGTTCCTCGCCCCTAAGATGCTCCTCGTCGGACGCCCCTGAGGTGCTCCTTGCCGGACGGGAGATGTTCTTCTCGGCGGCCCTGTTTTGCCGCGAGCCACGCAACTATGGACAGGAGTGGGGGCGAATCCCACTGGATCTGTAGCTGTTTGTGCCGTCGCTGGTCACGGGTGGCCGCGGCTTCTGGAGATAAGGCGATGGCAGGAAGTGCACCGGGGCCGGGGGTGTGGCGGTGGGAGGCGTTCCGGAGCCAGGGTGATGGGAGGCACGCCAGAGCAAGAGGCGACGGCGGAATGCAGCCTGGTTGCACGCGGAGGTTGGGGCTGTGGCACTTGGAGGTAGGGGAAGCGGGGTATAGGGGAGCGGCGGCACCAGGAGGCAAGGGAAGTGGGCATGGCGGCGCCGGGAGGTAGGGGAAGCGGGGAGCGGCGGTGCTAGGAGAGATCGAGGAGCGGGGAGAGATGCACGGCGCTGGCGCCTGGCACCAGAGAGATCGGGGGAAGGTTGGGGATCGGGGGAGGTGGTGGACGGGGAGTGGTTTTTTTTTTCTACACGGGTTGGGAGAGTTCGGGAACAAGTCCATCGGGTCCAATAGGGCGATCGTGATCCAAATAGAGTTAATACCACAATTAGTCCATAAACTTGTAGGAGTGGGAACAGATTCATACAAGAACTAAAAAACCCCATAAAACTAGTCCCCCAACTTGAATGTTGTAACAAATTCATACAAAACCACCCCGAACTGCACACGTGGCGCGCCAGGTAGGCTCTGTCGGGCCCGAAACATGTTTTTACAAAGAAACCCTCGCGATTTAGCAATTTTGCAGACAAGTCCATACCCCCGACAGAAACCCCCTGGTCATCGGCCCCGATGCAAACCCCTTCCAAAACCTTTCCTTCTTTCGCCCGTCCTATCCTCCTCATCTGCTCCTGCTCCTGCGAGGCGACGCCGCCGTCGGCCTCATCAGCGGCGACACAAGGCGCCATGGAGCCGCGACGTAGGGAACCCGGCGAGTGGCCTCCTGAATACGGTAAGCACTCCTCTGCCTCCTCTGCCTCCTCCTGTGCTTCCCCTGTTCCTACCGATGGGTTGTGAATTTTGGGCCGATCATGCCGATGGGTTGTGAATTTTGGGTCAATCTGCTCACTAGGGTTGGTTGTGTGCGTCCCCAGGGTTCGTAGGGGAAGTACTTTCCATGAGCTTGTCTAAGGTTGTCTAGGGTTTCTTGATGCTGATTTGGGAAATTCGGGGGTTCAATCCAGGGCAATGTGAGGGGATTTGACCTAGGGTTTTGGGTAGCATACAGGGAAAGGGGGGTCCTTTAGGTCAGAGAGGAAAGAGGTCATGTGTTGATGTGATTTTATTGTTCACATATTCAGAGATTATATGCTATTGTTGCACTGAACTGTAGATGCACTGTAAAATCTGATGAAAGGGTGGTCTTTTAGTCGACATTTCAGTGAAAAAATGCTTACTTTCCCTGTTTGGCAAAAGTACAAGCTTTTTTGAGATGAAAGTCAGCATTTTTACTATTGTTTTGTGATGAAAGGGTGGTCTTTTAGTTGATATTCAGTACATATTTCTGTTTGAAAATCATGTACAGATTCAGTTAGAGTTTGACAACTGTACTTTGTCAGTTGAAACTATGATTCAGTTATAGTTGAATGTGTTGTGCACTAAAAATTTAATGTGTCAATTATTGCAGTGACAAATGGAGAAGCTAGCCAGTTTTTCTCAGTGGAGTTTGAGCACAATGGGATTTTCTTGGGGGAATGCATAGGAGGAGAAATGAAGTTCTCTTACATTGGGTGCAGTCATGAAGCTTTTGACTACTGTCATTCAGACACATGGTCACTGGGGATGATCAAGTATTGCTTGGTAAGGATGGACTATGACCCTACAGACCCTCAAATCAAGGTGTACTGGATTTTGCCAGATAAAGACTATGGTCATGGCCTGCTTTGTGTGGACAATTCAGATGTTATAGCTGCTATGGTGAGGTCCAGCAGAGAAGCCAAGACTTTGGATTTGTTAGTTGATGAGGAGAACAAGATTCAGACATTATATCCTGAGATCATACTAAAAGGATGCCCAACTGCAGATGGAAATGAGGATGAAGAAGAAGGAGAGGATGCATATCATAATGCAGAGAATGCAGAGGAAGGAGAGGATGTAGAGGCAGATCATGATGCAGATAATGCAATGGAAGGACAGGATGCAGAGGCAGATCATGATGCAGATACAGAGAATGCAGATAATGCAGTTGAAAACAATGATGGAGAAGAAGAATTGAATGAAACTGACTCAGACTTTTATGAGAGTTACTATGATTGTGAAGATGGAGATGATGATTTGTTTGCTCAGAATGTGGACAAATCATTGAATGACAACAATGAAGAAGAGGAAGAGATATTTGAGGAGCAAGATCCACTGGACAAATCATTGAATGACAACAATGAAGAAGAGGAAGAGATATTTTTTGTGGCAATGACATTTAGAATTTTTTGGTGACAGACAATATACTTGACTTGTTTGTGTAAACTCTTGAATTTTGTGCATTTGCTGAATGTATGAAGTAATTGAATATGTTGATGAAGCACATGTACTCCATTTTACTGAAATAACTGAATTTGGGTGAACTCCATTTATTGTGTGTGCTGGAGACGCCCAAAATTAAAAAATAAAAATAAAAACAAAAAAATGTTTGGCCTGGGTCTCGAACCCAAGACCTATGGTTCGACAAGTAGGGTACAATGCCAGTGCGGTAAGAGTAGGAGCTTGTTAGTGCTACATGGAGTAATCTACTTGTACTGCTCCATTTTCCTGAATTTTGCACCTCCACTTTACTGAATTTTGTCATGTGTACTAACTGAATTTTTTTTGAACTAACTGAATTTTGCACCTCCATCTACTTGTACTGCTCCATTTATTGTGTGCTGGAGATGCCCAAAATAAAAAAAATAAAAAAAATGTTTGGCCTGGGTCTCGAACCCAGGACCTGTGGTCAGAGAAGTAGAGTGCAATGCTAGTGCGGTAAGAGTAGGAACTTGTTAGTGCTAGATGCACAAAGTTACTTGTACTCTTCGAGACGCCCCCTCTCCTCTGGACGGTTCGCGTTCCCACCCACCGCATCAAGTCAATATAACTCACCCACCCACCGCACCGCCCACCACTCCCCACTCACCACTCCCCACACGCCGACCGCGTCGCCTCCACTCCCAACTCACCACCGCCGGCCACCGTCGCCATGGCAAACATCGAGCCATGGAAGCTTGCACTGAAGGATCTGGCCGGCGACGACCAGTCGTTCCGCGCGCAGATCAGAGAGGTCTGCACCTGGTTCTCGACCCCGAAGATGATGCTCACTCACGCGCGCGGCTTGGCCAAGCAGCTGACGGACGGCGAGAAGGCGCGTGCCTTCCCCACAGGCCTCACAGTGCCGCCGCCATCCTTCCTCGTGTGGGCAATGCGTGAGGGCACGCTCAGCGTGGATCCATACCAGCGAGCTAGGTGGTGGATGTACCGCTCCGCCACCTCTCTGGCCCCGGTCCCCCTCAGCGGCGACATCGGCGGCTTCGTCCTCGCACTGCCTGCTCCAGTCGACAATGCCGACTACGCCTCTGACGACGACCTGACGGAGATTGTTGTCATCACTGACGACGACACGGATGAGGTTGTGCTCGTTGCGCCGGCCGCCGTTGAGGGTGGCAGAAACAAGCCCATCGACGTCGAGCTCCTGCCGGACGTCGAGCTCCTGCCAGAAGAGGTGAAGGTCGAAGAAGTAGAAGAGGTGAAGGAGCCAGAGCAAAACAAGAAGAAGGCGCCGCTGAAGAAAGAGCTGAAGGAGGTGCGCCGCTCCATCCGCCTGCAATAGCTGAAGAAGCAATGAAGATGCTGAAGAGTAGTTAGGTATGAAAGATGCTGAAGAGTAGTTAGGTATGCTGATATATATGTTGGCATATAAGTTATCTATTTTGAGCAGTTGATGTTCAACTGCTGTTATCTATGTTGTCAGTCTGTTGTTGAACTGTTGTTGAACTGCATGTTCTATGCCCATGTTGATCTGCATGTTCTCTGCTCATGTTGTGCCCATGTGCACACATCCAAAATTAGAATGTACCAGGTGCTCACTTTCTGCCAAATATGCCAAGCTGTACTACCTGAATATCCCTGGGCCCATTCCAAATGGTTAACTTAACTGAAATTTGCACCTTTAAGTTAACTGAATTTTGCTTGATCTGAATTTTTCTTACAGTTAAGTTAACAGAAATGAGTATATTTTCATGTCAAATAAGAGAATCACTGATTTCAGTTAAGTGAACAAGCCATTGATTTCATGACAAATAAGAGAATTTTGCCAGTTTGGAATGTTTACAACACTCAACATAGATAATAGGTAGCCATTGATTTCATATAATATGTACAAGTAGCAACTGATAACAAATAGTTTCACCTCTCACATCATGTCAAATACTAAATTACCTAACTTACACAAAACCTCTTATCACTAATGCTACAACACCATACAACAGTGCCGAGCAGCAGACTAAACAGGCTAACCAAGTTTCCCTCCTATCCTTAGTTCTGATATCCTTCTTGTGCTTCATGATCATGGCCTTCCTCTCTTCCTTCAGCCTCAGAATTTCAGCATCCTTGTCAAAGACAAATTTCTGAAGAGCCACATTCTCTTTAGCAAGTTTGCCAATCACCTGCCTAGGCCTCCCCTGCCATTCTTTGTCCACTCACTTCAGATAAGCACATGTATCATAACCCTGCAAAACACATAATACCAATTTGTTCAGTGCAACAATTTGTTCAACCCACCTTTTTCCACATTTTGACATGCCATTTTTTAATAAAAGTTGGGCACTTGACTAACCTCACGAGGACAAACAAGAAATCTACGCCCATAGTCATATCCATCAGAGCAAACTCTTCTCGCAGGGTTCAGTAAGTGGCAACAATGGTCACTTTTGTCAGTGCCATTGAAAGCAGCATCAGGAGAGGATTGAGGTATACCCTAGTCAAATTCTGGTAGGTTTTCAGTCCCCTACCATCATAGCAAATCAAATGTTAGCATCAGGAAAGCCCAAGTTCATGGGCATCCAAAGCAAATCTGCAAGGGGAAGGGGGACACGCATCTTGCAGAAATCGACATCCATGTAGCGCACCTCTCCGGTGATTTTCGCCCAAGTCTCGCCGTCCTTCGTCATGCTGGTACCGGCGAGGTCACATCCATTGAGCGGGACAGGGTGGCTTGACGACGACGACGCCCCTGCTCCATGCCTCTGCTTCCCACTCAATGATGTGCACCCCTTCATCTGGAGAGGGTGGCGGAGACGGCTGCTGGCGGAGAGGGTGGCCGAGAGGGCGGCGGAGACGCCTGGCGGCAAAGAGGACGACGGCAAGGGGGAGGAGCTAGGGATTTAGGAACGGGGAATCGATGCAGAGAGGGCGATGTAGTCAGGGATTCGACCGTGCAACACAAATACAGAGAGTGCGAGGGGCTTTTTGTAAAATTAAGGAGTGCCAAAATCCAGCGTGGCATGCCAAATGGCGCCTCCACAGCTGTTTTGTATGAATTTGTTACAGCAGTCAAGTTGGAGGACTAGTTTTGTGGGGTTTTTTAGTTCTTGTATGAATCTGTTCCCACCCCTACAAGTTTATGTACCAATTGTGGTATTAACTCATCCAAATAACTATTCTAATTCTGGGTGCAGAAGAAGTTATTTTTCATCCGAGATAATTTTATAATCATTTTATAATTAAATTATGTTTAAAATTCAAATAGATACATTTTTATTGATCCACTACATAAAATTTGGATAAGAAAATAAAAATATAGATCATAAAACAAAATAATTGCAGTTTATGTCTATTTTACACTATGTTTTTATGTTTATAATTTTACATAATATAAAATATTTTTACGATGATTATATATATTCTTACGGTCTCTTTTTACGTCGAAAATAAGACAAAACTTACGAAAGGAAAATCACGATACATTGATGATAAAATAGAGGGGGGGTGAAGAATAACTATTACTCACCCAGGGCTATTCTGTTACTAGTAACATAATATTATTCTGTTACCGTCGGTCCCTTATAAAGCCCGATGAAAATGAACAGGCAGCCCAGCCCAACTCCACGAGCACATCGTCCCCCACCCCCAGTAACCTCTCCCGGCTACCTCCTGTCGCCGCCGCCCGTGGAGAGGGAACACGGATATGCCACTACAATCATTGGCGGCTTGGGATTTGGTCTGTCAGCCTAAGAACCTGGGAGGCCTTGGCGTTGTATACCTGCGGCCCCCGCCGCCGCCTCGCCCCCATGTGACGCCCCCGATTCAATCGTACACTAATCATACACGCAAACGTGTACGATCAAGATCAGGGACTCACGGGAAGATATCACAACACAACTCTACAAATAAAATAAGTCATACAAGCATCATATTACAAGCCAGGGGCCTCGAGGGCTCGAATACAAGAGCTCGATCATAGACGAGTCAACGGAAGCAACAATATCTGAGTACAGACATAAGTTAAACAAGTTTGCCTTAAGAAGGCTAGCACAAACTGGGAT
>NW_024117852.1:0-10397 GCF_003073215.2 Triticum urartu | reverse complement strand
ACGAATCTAGAAAACTCATCATGCGCTGTATCCCCCACCACCGCATCCAGCCGCGTGTGAACCCATCGCCGCATCTCGCTACCGCAAACGTCCCTATGTGAATCTAGAAAACTCATTGTGCGCTCCTTCGGTCGAGGTATGGTCGTTATTCCTCCTCACTTGTTTATACGTTCACGTCGGATTTCGGGCTCGGGAATTTTAAGGATCCAGTTTTTCTGGGGTGTTTGTTCGATTATCCACCAGAAGGAGAGTGAACGGCGACGGCCGACCTAAAATTAGCGGCAGGGTAGGATTTTTCTCTAGCTACCGGCGCGGTTGTTTGCTTTGCTGAATAGAAGAGGTGGGGCGTGGGGCACGGTGCTCATGTTGATTTCTGAAGCCGTTGTACACATTGTTTGCATTTGCTGAATGGAACAGAGGGAGTGGTAGGGCGTAGGCTGGGGAGTTTGGTGGGATGCTCAAATTTGCAGGAGGTGGATGCTTGACAACTTTGCTCTGCGGTTAGCATTTTGCTCTATTGTGATTAGCATATGTGAGCGGAATTTTTTGTTGTTGCCAACATCCAAAATTTGCCATGGTTAATTGTGTGTTCCAAGGATGGCAAGTTTGTGTTTTTCAGATATGTTTTGTTTGTCTGTTGGGTTTAGATGGTAACTCCTACATTAGCCCATGACAGTGTTTATCATCTAGACATGGCAACTTTAGATGTCTTTTTCTAGGATGGCAACTCATCATAGCACTAGATGACAACTTTTCTAAATAACACATGGCAAGTCTTTTTGAATCATCATCGCAACCCATACAATTAGGGTGGCAATTATTTTTCTTGTCCTGTTTTGCCACGTGGCAAGTTTTTCTGAACCATCTTGGTAGTCTGGTAAATTTAAAAATGGCATCAAATTAAGTATGGTAAGCAAACATAACACAACAAATACTTCCAAATATTTCTTCTTATCACATGGCAAACCTTTTTTTTCTGGAGCATGGCAACTAGTTTTTTATTTAATTTTACCACATGAAAAACCTCTTTCTTTAAACATGGCAACCTGGTATATTTTTTGCGGACAAATTGGTTATTAAAGCAATCTAACCTCTTTTTTTTTTGCAAATGACACATTTTTGCCATAATCTTGTATATCTTCAACACACAAAGTTGTCGTGATCTATGCATAAAAACTACCATATGTACATTGGCGATGCACAATTATTTTTTTGTTGTGAACCAGGATAAACACACAAGTTGCCAATGTAGAAAATTACACACAAATTTACCATGATCTACTATAGATAAAGTGGCCATGATCTTATGCAAAGTGGCCGTGCATAAGTGATAGCATAGCGTCATCTTAAGATGCGTCACCATGGCAGTTTTGCCATGATCACAACATTAGTTTTTGGAAATGACACACAATCTAATTGTTACCATAACCTTTTTTTAAATGACACAATTTGCCATGATCCAGGGTATGTTCCAAACTCATGTGATGCATAACGACAACTTAAGATGCATCCCCATGGCAAATCGTGTGTTACTTTTTTAGGCTTGCAATTTGTGTTTTCAAAGTCTTTCTTTTTTGGTTACTCTCCTTTTGCTGGCAGGTTAGGTGGAAATTTCTAGGGTCGACCCATAGCGAATTGTCATACTATGTGCTTGGCTTTTTAGTTTTCATTGATTTTCATATATCTTCTCTAGATTTCACAGATCTTCTCTAGATTTTCACAGATTTTATATAGGGTTTATGGCTTTTATGGTCCAAGAATTGTATGTGTGTGCCTGTTTCATGTGTCTAATGCTAGAATAGATATATTATTTTTATAGATTCACAACTGACAGTACCATTCTTCTACTTTTAAAGAACATAATTATGCTGCGGGAGATAAACTAGTTATGAAGAATTTCATGATTACACCTGGATCTAGCACTTCTCAAATGGAGCAGAGATCCTCTGATCACATTGTTCTTGATGTAAATGATGATAACATAGATAATGGGCAATGCCACCATTTCTCCATAAGGTAATCTCGTTACGATTCTATCTATGCTATGTTATAGTAGTTTTGATGTGTGTTAGGGGTATGCTATGCCTAAATAATTTGTAATATATGTTAGCATATCATACTTTTGATTTTGGGGTCCAGGTTTTAAGTGTTTATACAATTCATGAATGGTTTAGATCAATATATCAGGCAAATAACTGTCCTCAGGTTACAAACAAAAAAATAACTGTCTTCGGGCCGATAACCAAATCTATGAAGTCATTATCTTGCACACCATAGGCAAGAAGCTTGCAATTCCAAACAATTTATTATCCCAAATAGTTAATGTTTCTGGATATGTTGATCTATTTGAAACATTAAAATCATAACATGACCTACAAGTTATTCCCTTTGTGGGATATGTGATATTTGGGATCACATATTTTGCTTCCATATGTACATTGGCGATGCACAATTATTTTTTTGTTGTGAACCAGGATAAACACACAAATTGCCAATGTAGAAAATTACACACAAATTTACCATGATCTACTATAGATAAAGTGGCCATGATCTTATGCAAAGTGGCCGTGCATAAGTGATAGCATAGCGTCATCTTAAGATGCGTCACCATGGCAGTTTTGCCATGATCACAACATTAGTTTTTGGAAATGACACACAATCTAATTGTTACCATAACCTTTTTTTAAATGACACAATTTGCCATGATCCAGGGTATGTTCCAAACTCATGTGATGCATAACGACAACTTAAGATGCATCCCCATGGCAAATCGTGTGTTACTTTTTTAGGCTTGCAATTTGTGTTTTCAAAGTCTTTCTTTTTTGGTTACTCTCCTTTTGCTGGCAGGTTAGGTGGAAATTTCTAGGGTCGACCCATAGCGAATTGTCATACTATGTGCTTGGCTTTTTAGTTTTCATTGATTTTCATATATCTTCTCTAGATTTTCACAGATTTTATATAGGGTTTATGGCTTTTATGGTCCAAGAATTGTATGTGTGTGCCTGTTTCATGTGTCTAATGCTAGAATAGATATATTATTTTTATAGATTCACAACTGACAGTACCATTCTTCTACTTTTAAAGAACATAATTATGCTGCGGGAGATAAACTAGTTATGAAGAATTTCATGATTACACCTGGATCTAGCACTTCTCAAATGGAGCAGAGATCCTCTGATCACATTGTTCTTGATGTAAATGATGATAACATAGATAATGGGCAATGCCACCATTTCTCCATAAGGTAATCTCGCTACGATTCTATCTATGCTATGTTATAGTAGTTTTGATGTGTGTTAGGGGTATGCTATGCCTAAATAATTTGTAATATATGTTAGCATATCATACTTTTGATTTTGGGGTCCAGGTTTTAAGTGTTTATACAATTCATGAATGGTTTAGATCAATATATCAGGCAAATAACTGTCCTCAGGTTACAAACAAAAAAATAACTGTCTTCGGGCCGATAACCAAATCTATGAAGTCATTATCTTGCACACCATAGGCAAGAAGCTTGCAATTCCAAACAATTTATTATCCCAAATAGTTAATGTTTCTGGATATGTTGATCTATTTGAAACATTAAAATCATAACATGACCTACAAGTTATTCCCTTTGTGGGATATGTGATATTTGGGATCACATATTTTGCTTCTTTACTAACCACTAACGCATTAGTCCCCATAGCTTCTAATACCAGCTGAATTCCCGTGCTATGCTTTAGATAAAAAAGAATCATATTGCCTCGGTGCCCATGCACACGGAGTCATAATTATCAGGCTTAGCATAATCCATTTGTTTGCTGGGAGGTGCTTCTATTTTGTTCAGGTTTCATGGGGGTAAGAGGGGTAAAAGACCAATAAACCCAAAGTTATGGCTGTAAAATGATTTGGCTTTTTTCCCCTTGTTTGCTTGGTAAAATAATGTCAAATTTTCCTTTAGTTAATCTGGTGGATGGATTACTTTTGAATGTTGTTGTTGTGGCCCAATAGATATCACTTTTATTATAGTTAGTCAGGTGGATGGATTGAAGTAAAACGTGATCTTGTGGTTCATTTTACAGAATCATTTATTACTAATTTTGGCATCTGATCCATCCTATATGTTCTCTTTAGCAATTCCTTTTGCATGTATTGATCAAAGCTACATGTACTCATTGCCTCACTGATAGTTAATATTCTTGTGGCCACAGTGGGTATGTTCGTGAGATGCAGATGAATGACTCAAATTTCCGTTCACTATTTGATGACCACATCAATTCATTGCTAGTTACTACAAAAACATTTCGACGATGGTATTGCGAAAGCTGCAGGGATAAATTGGAACCATTATATAATAATACCAGCACACCAGCTAGAATGTTGAATGGATTTGCACGAGGACAACATGACGTCCCCAAGGAATTATCGCAAGAGAAGGGTTCTGAGGGATGTCGTTCACCTTCCTACAATATAGAATCCATGAAAGTAGATCGAGTTGTAAATGGTACGTGTAAGCCTTGGTGAATTCCCATGTTCTTTTATTGTATAAACGGCCTAATTTATCTGCTCTTTCTTCTCAGATTCATATGAGTCAACACCGATTAATCAGAAGAACGGTGCTGCAAAATGTCATTCACCAGTGT
Source organism: Triticum urartu (assembly GCF_003073215.2). NCBI lineage: Eukaryota > Viridiplantae > Streptophyta > Magnoliopsida > Poales > Poaceae > Triticum > Triticum urartu. The sequence continues at coordinate 5,772 of NW_024117852.1, read as the reverse complement.
TCAAAACCTACAAGAGAAGGAAGAACACCAAAGTGCACGAAGTTATAAATAATAGTTCTTTTGTGGAATATCAAGATACCTCTGGCATGGCTTCAACTTTTGCCCATGCATTACCGTCTTCGAGCAGTTATAAGTCGGAAAAGGCAGCACAAATAAGTATTGAACCCCGGAACCAGAGTGCATTAAATCTGATCCAGGTAAATGGTTCCCGATCCATATTAGAAACAAAGGCAGGAAATATGTTTGATCCAAGAATGTCAGGACCTTCGACGGGTTACTATACAAGTGACCATATGCAGGGAAGACATCTTCATGGATCAGTAGACTTGTGGAAGCACACATGCTTCACACAATGTGAAGCGTCTACAGGGAACATGCCAAGCCGTTGTCTACTTCCTAATTCATACCATTTGCATGATCAGTATGATGTAGAAAATTTCATATGGTACAGAGACAGCAACATCATCAATGAAAGTTGTGCACCGACCATGGATATTTCTGCAAAGTATCAACATCCACATTGTCCCAGTAAACCATTTCGCCCTGTTCCTAGGATTGGTGTGCTCAGTCCCATGTTGCAGAAAGAAGTCACAACATATTCGGAGAGCTGCGGAACACAGTCTGGCTACCGACTAGGCATGTCTGAGGAGGAAATGCCTTGCCAGATGTACAGAGGGGAAAACTCGGCATCAAGCTCACAAAAATTCCGGGCAACGTACAACCCCCAACATTTGGGTCATGTCAACTCTGTTGGAATACCAGAACTTCTGCCGGAGAGGGAGAATTCACATTCAAGCAAAGGCAAAAGCAAAATGGTATATTCTTCGGACAAATCTGCACAACAGGATATATGTGTAAGTAATGTAAATTCAACTAATTTTACCATAGAGCTCGTTTTTCTAGTTTTGCTGCTAAAATAAGTAATTCTTGGTAGTAATACACTTTATGACTTGAGGTCAAAATACTACCACCCTGCAAGTGAACAGTTCTTAATTTTAAGTCGCATGTGCAGGCTCAGGCTCTGTCTCTCTCTGGTGTGGCCACAAATGCTGCAACTCGTGGAAGGAGTTGAAAGTTACATGATGAAGGCATGTAACCTTGCATGTGCCTTAACGTGTCAAGTGCATAATCTTTTTTGTTTGAAAGCGCATACATGTTTTTGGTTGTCTTGTCAAGTTGTGTGGAAGGAGTTGGATTATCACCATAGTATGAGTTGGTTGTCTTGTACTCTATAATGTTTTGACATGTAATGTCTCGGAGTCGGGTACCAAACGTGGGTCGTTGAATAAGTGTAATTTGTACACCTGTGAATTGATGTTTTTTCATCCTTCCAAGACTCTATATTCCACCTGATATTTTGTTAATTCATGGCTATTACTGCTTACAACCATTTATGGTTATATTCATTTTTTGTTGTTTTGATGATATATACTCCTTTTTTTTGCGAAAAGATATATACTTCTTACTTGAATTACTACATGTTACTCTCTAATCACGCTCAGCTCACTGTATAATTTATCAAGTTGGCTAGTTTGGTGGTAACATTATCTAGTTTTATGTTTATGAATTTGTATAATGTTTTTTAGTTACTTAATTTACTGACTAACACTTGTTCGATGCACAAATGTAAGTTCTATGGTGAGAGAGAATAATGACACTCTGTAGTGCAACTCAAAATGGTAGTAGAATATCGAAGAGTAGTACAGAACTGAAGATGCATAACCGGCATTACAGTTTTGCTCTTGCAACACCAATGTTTTCGTGATATATGGTGGGGGGAATGTACACTTGATCCAATAAACATCAAAGTACCACTTTAGAAAAAATGGAAAGGGTTCTTATGTCTTCCTGGGAAGACCTTTTCCCTACGGTCCATGTTACTAAATTGGCTAGAGATTTGTCTGATCAGAATCCTTTGATCCTGGAGAGTGGGGTGTCTCAGCTTAGTGAGAAGAAGACCAGAGAATGATTTGATGTCTCTTGGTTAAAGCATGAATATTTTCTTCCTATTATTAAAAAAATAGAGACAAAATGTTACTAGCTCTGATACTATAGATATTTTGAATATTAAGCTCAAGAGATTTTAAAAATGTTTTAAAGGGTGGGGATGAAGGGGAGCCTTGGCGCAGTGCTAAATTTTTGCCTTGTGAGGTCACGGGTTCGAGTCCTAAAAACAGCCTCTTGTACAAATGTAAAGAAATGTTGCGTACAATAGACCCAAAGTGGTCGGACCGAGAAATTAACTCCTGTAGATGTGGAGGCTTATAACTGCAAAGTTGAAATTCCTTCAGAATTATATGAACTGTATGCTGATGAAGAGGTACAGTGGTTGCAATATTTCAATGATAGATGGCTCTTAAAAGGAGACAATGACACTACTTTTTATCCTAGAGTTGTTAATGGGAAGAGGAGGGAAAAAAAGCATTTACTCTCTTGATAATAATGGGGTGGTAATATCCTAAAGCTTGCCACTGGGTACTATAAGGACTTGTTAGGTTCTGCCCCTGGATGATTCTGGAAAAATGTCTACTAGTGATAATGCTACTCTTACTAGACCTTTTTCTGAGGAAGAGGTAAAACATGCTATTTTTTCAATGGATAGTAATAGAGCTCCTCGACCTGATAACATCCCCCATTGAATTTTTTCAATGTTATCGGGAGTTTATTAAGGGTCATATTATGCATATCTTTGATGATTTTTTTAGGGGAGGCTGGATGTTCAAAGGCTTAACTATGGAGTCATAACTCTTATTCCTAAGCTGACTGAGGTAAATTCCATACAACAATTTAGACCTATTTGCCTATTTAGATGCATGTATAAGTGGATTACCAAAAACCCTGATATTAGGAGTGATCCTTTTGCTCATAAGTTGTTTAGTCCACAACAAAATTCTTTTATTAAGAATCATAATATTGTTGATGAGACTCTTTCCTTACATGAAATTATGCATCATGCACATGTTAAGAAATGGGAGGGGGTCATGCTCAAATTAGACTTTGAAAAGGCCCATGATAAGATCAATTGGGATTTCTTACTTGCTGTCCATAGAGTTCGTGGTTTTAATGATAAATGGTGTTTGTGGGTTAAACAAATTCTCAATAATGGCATTGTTTCAATCAAGATTAATTATCAGATTGGTCCATACTACCAAAGTGCAAAAGCGGTCCGTCAAGGGGCCCCTATGTCTCCTTTTCTTTTTAATATGGCAGCGCAATGTTTTTACCAAAATGATACTGCAAGCTCAAAAATATGACTTGTTTGTTGGTATGGCGCCGTGTTTGATTGATAAGGGGGTTGTTGTACTACAATATGCAGATGATACGGTGATTTTTTTTGTCTCGTGATTGTGCTAAAGCTGTCAACCTTAAGCTGTTACTCTACCTTTTAGCATTGATGTCGGGGCTTAAGATCAACTATTTGAAAAGCGAAATTTTTGTGGTAGGTGTTGATAATGGAGTTGCTAGATTTTACTCGGAGCTTTTTGGTTGTGTTGTTTCAACTTTACCTATGAAATATCTTGGGGTGCTAGTTAGTTTTGATGCACTTAAAACTATCGACTGTGAATTCCTTGTGGGTAAGATGATTAGGGGAGTGGATGCCTCGAAGGGGCATCTTCATTTGGGGGCAGGCTTATTTTGGTCAATTCTTGTTTGTCTGGTATCCTTTCTTTGATCATGTCTATGTTTTTGTTAAATAAGACTACCCTAAATAAGCTTAACAAACCCACATGAAGCTTCTTTTAGCAAGCTGGGAGACTTAAGAAGAAAATTCATATGGTCAGATGGAATGTGATTTGTTGCTCGAAAAATAAAGGTGGGCTGGGTGTTTTGGATCTTAAAAAACAAAATATCAACTTCCTTACTAAATGGTGATGGAAATTGGATAATCAGGAAGGATAGTGGCAACAAATTGTTCGAGCTAAGTGCTTCCGTAATCAGACGGTTGCCACGATCAAAGCTCGCTTTTCAGATTCTCCGTGCTGGAAATTTGTTTTGAAAGTTAAACATATCTATATGGAAGGTAGAAAACTTCTTAACAGTGGTAATTTTATCAGGCTTTGGCTTAGAAGTTGCTGGAAAAACCTTTGGCTGATTCTCATAACGGTTGGATCTGGAAAGACCCCATCCCTCTTAAATTGAAATGCATATGTGGAAGTTGTTTGGAAATGTTGTGCTAGTCTAAAGAAGAGAAAATGGTTGGGTGACCCTATGTGCTCTTTTTGTAATGTTCTTGAAGATGCTCAACACCTGTTTTTTGGTTGTGGGGTCTGTATCTGTTTGGGGCACTATTGATAGAGTTACAGGTACTGATAGCTGCCCAAGGAACTTGTGGCAAAGTTTTTACTTGGTTCTATGCTTTTCTACTTTAGGGGCACAAATAAAATATGATGTGTGTGGCTGCTGTTTGCTGGGGGATTTGGACCGTTAGGGACAAGATAACCTTTGAGCAGCATGTTATGCGATCTCCCGTGGAGGTTATCTTCACTGTTTGCTCTTTTATGATGTAATGGGCAGGTCTTCCCAAAAGCGCGGACAAGGATGTGTTCCAAGTTGGATTTAGGGTGTTGATAAAGAAAGCTACGATGCTCGCTTGGTAGATGAATCCACCAGTTGTTGTGTGGGCTTGGGACATGCTTATGGGGTGTGATCGGCTGTTTGAAGGGCTCCTTTGTGGTTGCGTTTTGGTGGAAATGTTTCCACGGGAGTGAACTATGTGTGCTTTGTCTTGTAGTTGTGTTGGTTAGTCTTGGTTTTAGTTGTTTGGTTACAAAACTAGATGTGTTGTCAGGTTTTTGCCCAGTAAGGGGTCTTTGGAGGTCGAGCACTCGTAGTGGGATTTCTGGCAATGCACTAACTCACCTGCCTCTCTTTCCCTCCTCCTTATCTTGCTTGTGATGTTTGTGAACTTTTGTATTTTCGTTAAGCAACTAATGGAAAGGGGATGCTCGGTTGGACAAAAACCACCAATGTTTTTGCACCTCTCAGCACCCCTTTTGATGCCTGGGTCATTACCGAGGAAATAAGAAGCGGAGCAGAGTTGTTTATCTCTTGGCCTCTTTCTTCTCGCAGGCCACCACCTCGCCTAAGCAGCGTGGGCGCCATCGCGCTCTCCACCACCTGACCGACCTGGATGTAGTCATCGTCATGGACCTAAGTATTTGGGAGTTGGGACTGACATCGACGGCGGCCGCTAAACGTCCTACCAAAAACTATTTCGAAGGTGGCGATACGACTAGGGACGGAAGATCTTAGTTTTTGGTAGGACGTTTTTGGACCGAAGGATGGGTGAGCCCTGCTACACATAAGCACTTCGTCTTCAGTACAACCCCCTGGACACATCAACGACCTAGATTAAAAGATACCCCTTCGTAAGGAAGGGTAGGATGGGAAATCCAGGTGGGTGCGGGTGGCCACGGCATAGCGCGGCGCGCGGCCGTACGGTTCGTTGTACGCCCTTACATGGCAGTGTACGCCGCGTGAGAAGGAGGGGCGGGCCCATGTGTACTTAACCCTAACCGCCCGCCCGCATTAATCCGGTGCGGATTACGCTAAGGCCATTTACACCGGCGCAGTGGCAAGTCCCATCGACGGCGCAGTGAGAAGTCCAATCGCCGGCATCGGTCCGCGTGCGGCGTCGATTCACACACCACCGCCTGACCGCCTAGCGCTCGCCGACGGCTCGCGTGCACACGCCACCGCTTTGACCGCCTGCGCACGCCGCCCCCTCGCCTGCCCGCCTTAATTGCCGGCACCCCCCCCCCCCGCCCCCTG
>NW_024117851.1:0-95192 GCF_003073215.2 Triticum urartu | reverse complement strand
GACAAATGTGTCATTATCATCATCAACATTCTGAGCTCTTCCAAGATATCTATTGAATTCTTCATGGGAAATACCATCCTTGTCCCTTGGTAAATTGTGTTGTCATCGACTACTTCGTTGCCTTCTTACCAACACAAACTTGTTTGTGTTGTGGCTGTACCTTGAGTTCCTGGCTATCCAGCTTGTCTTATGTCCTACCTTGAAGTAATACCTTCTTATATATCAAGAATGTTGTGAGAATTTCACCACATCTTAAGAATTATTGGTACAAGTGATACATCCCGCCATCTACATTCATCTCTTGGTCCCCGTGTTGTTCCTAACCGGAATACCGACCATTCAATTATGATGTGTGAATTCAAAACCTCTAGCGACCCTATTGCTTTGAAGTGAATGGTCGATAGTTCCATTCCAAGTCTTTTGGTTATGGAATCACCATATAACATTTATCGTGGTATTTGGTCCATATTTCCAGGTACATTTTTGTTCAAAGTTTAATTGTGGATGATCTCCTCGATCATACTTCATTATATACTTTGGTGTGTCCAATGCTATCACCATGTTCACTTAATTGTGAAAATCCATGTTTATGGATATCTCGTTAAAATGTTGCTGAGTCTATCAGCCACCTCCTCATCCCCTTCTTGGTTTAATGATGAAATCATTCAGAACTTGCTTCCATAGTTCATTTCCCGAAAATCTTACAATGTATCCCATCAATTTGTGTTGCACCTTTTCTTCTCAGACATCCCGAGTCTGAGGTATCCTCACACCAATCAGATCTGAATCTCGGTCAGATACGATGGTTGGAACATATTTACAGGAGTTATAACATCTTTATATGACCTGGTAAGGTGATGTCATGCCTAGCACACCTTGGCGGAGGACCTATCGTTATAGTTCTTCCTTTTTAGCAAGGTTAACCATTCTGCCATGAGGAAATTGTAAGACTTTTTCTATAAGTCGTTCCTGATGGATCCCTTGTGTATCCAAAGTCTGACCTTTACTTAAAGACCATGTCAATGCTATCTTGAAGCATGTCTGTGGTAATCCGATTTTCAACAAGAACATTTGAAGCCCAATGCTAAATGTTTCTCGCTCAATTATCCAAACACCGTTGTATGGGTAATGTCATGAAATTTCTATGACCTTACCTAAAGAGTTTTCTACATTATATCTTGTCCTGGATATCATGCTCTGCTTGTCCTTGGGAAGGATATACTCTTGAAATATGTGTTTAAACACATTTTCCTTTCCATTGTTCTGTTTACATCTGATAATCATATCTTCCTTTCCATTGTTTGGTTTGAACTTTTTTTTGATCTATATGATCTAAGCAGTAATATTCTCTTGCTTATGTAAACACCACGGTGTACAATTCTGTCAACAAGACCCTATTAATATTGTTGACGACATTCCGGTAGCCACCTATGGACGAGAACTTTGCCTATTGGTCCGCCTCATTCGACGAGCAGGAAAATGGTTCTCTTCACCCCTCGCCCTTGGTACCGACGTTGTTGCCGACATAACTGACAGGCTACCCTCTGACATGCCTTGCTATCCTGACCATGCAAGATGTCACCGCTCCTCCTACTTTTAACCCACATGGTGGGCCCATAACCCACAGTTCCACATGATCGAAACCTGACTCTCCTGTACACCCCAAATCCTAACGGTTATTCCTCATGCTTGGCTTCGTATGTAATTCACGAGACACCTTTCAAAAGATCATCAATTCTGGTATCAGACATAATATTTATTAGTGTTGCTCTGAAACCCTTTCACACTCTATTTTAGGCAACGAACGGTTGCCTATCCACTTGAAACTTTTCTTGCACCATCTTACCTTGCTATCGATGTGTTTCAATTGCTCGACTCAAGAGTTACGCGTAAGATCATTCATCGAATACCCCCAGATGATTTCCCCTTATAGCATTCTATCGTTGTCGAGCTGGCCCTTACCTATTCGTAACTACGATGGAGTTCCCGAAGAAAGGATGTCGACTTCATCATGATGACTTGAAGCAGAGAAATGAAGACATCAACGTAATCCATCGATCAAAACCGAGAAGATTCGTTAGAATTTCGTAACCAGATCTTGCCCCCTTACCCCACCTGTTAAAATCTCGGGATGAGATTTCTTGTAGTGGAGGAGAATTGTGACGCCCGGATAATTAAGCTGCAGTGAAACTCTGCTAGTGATGCCACATCACCTCCGTTACTGCTACTAATCTCTCATTAGTTCAAAACTGGTTAAAAATTCAAATTCAAAATATGGCAAACAACAAAAGTTTTCAAACATTGAAACAAAAATGTTCGGTTGGTGCCAAATATTGCACTGGTAATTATTCTGGAGAAAACTCAATTTTAGAAAATGCCTAAATATTTTACAATGATTTAAAACAGAAAAGAAAATAAATAAAAAGAAGAAGTGAAAAGAAAAATAACGAAAAGAAAAACAAAGAAAAGCCTCCCCCATGGGCTACGGCCCAGCCAGCAGCCCAACCTGGCCACCAGGCCAGCCCACCCACTCTCTTAACCCCCCTGGACCCCAAAACCCTAAACTGTCGCCCCCCACTTTCCCCCACTCGCTCTCTCCCTCTCCCCCACCACTCTCTATCCCATCTGGATCGGGGTGGGGAACAACCGCCCGACGCCGTCACTGGAGCCCCTCCTCGCCGGACTGCCTCCTCCACGTCGACGTCGTCTCCGACTTCCTCCCCTTGCCCCACTGCCCCGAACCCTGCTACCTGCGGTGAGGCCTCAGCCTCTTCTTCCCCTGAACCTGCTGCTGCTACGCTGCGAGCTGCCCCTGCTCCCCTGTGCCTGTGTGCCGCTGCGTGCTCCCGCCCCTTGCGCGTGCGTGTCCGCGCTGTCCCGCTCCGCGGCCTCCTCCCCGCTCGGTCGCGCACGCCTCCCTGCCTCGCCCCGCTCCCGCAGGCTGCTGCTGCACTACTCTGCCCACACACGCACGCCCACGTCGCCATGCCCTTGCCTGCCTCCGCACCGTGCCCCGCGCCGCCAGGGCCTCGCCTCCGTCGCCGCTTCTCTCCCGCGTCGTGGACATCCCCAGCTCCCGCTACTACCGTGCCGCCCTGCCTCCACCACTGCTTGGCGCCGCCTCCCTGCCGCGAGCCTCGCCCAGACCCTATCGTCCGCTAGCGCGCCATCGCCCCAAAACATTTCCGCCACCACCTGCCTGCCCCGCTTCGGTGGCGCTACTGTGGCCTCGCTGGCCCGCGCGCCCGCAGCGCCTCCCTGCTCACGCGCGATGCCGCTGGGTGCGGGTGCTCGTCCCGCGCATCCTCGCCTAGCCCCGCCGCGCCGTTGCTCCGGCCGTGGCCACGGGCCACGCGCCGGCCCCCCTTCACCCGTCGGCCGCAGTGCCCTATCGAGCGGGCTAGCGCCCATCGCGCGGCTCCGCCCGGCGCCCGTAACCGCCACCCACGCCCGTTAAGGCCCCTGTGCCAATGACATGTGGGGCCCAGCCCAGAATGTTTATATAAAAGAAAAAACAATAATTAAATTAATTAATTAATTAAGTTAATTAATCATAATTAGATTAATCTGATCACTAGTTAACCTAATTAACTGTTAATTAATTAATCAATCAATGACAGTCGGGACCCATACATGAGTTGACTAAGTCAACACCCTGTTGACTGCTGACGTCATGCCGACATCAGCAAGCACTCTTCTAGATAATGTTGAATTAAAATAATTAAATAAATCCTAAAAATGATTTAAATCTTTTAAAATTAATAGAAAATAAACCGTAGCCCGAATGGAAAAACTTTGTACATGAAAGTTGCTCAGAAAGATGAGACGAATCCGGATATATGAGCAGCCTATTCGTCCGCCACACATCCATAGCATAGCGAACACACAACTTTCCCCCTCCGGTTCACCTGTCCGAAAACGTGAAACACCGGGGATACTTTCCCGGATGTTTTGCCCCTTCGCTGGTATCACCTCCTACCGCGTTAGGGCACTCCTAGCATCGTTACTTGACATGTCATGCATCGTTATGCTTCTGTTTGCATTGTATTCATTGTTTCTTCCCCCTTTTCTCTCCGGTAGAATACGAGACTGACGCCGCTGCTGGTGCCCCAATCAGCGACATTGTTGACGACCCCTACTTGCTAGAGCAACCAGGCAAGCCCCCCTGATCACCAGATATCGCCTATTCCTTCTCTCTACTGCTTGCATTAGAGTAGTGTAGCATGTTATTGCTTTTGGTTAATCCTATTCTGATGCATAGCCTGTCATTGTTGCTATTGTTGTTGCCCTTACCTGCAATCCTAAATGCTTACTATAGGATGTTAGTATTCCATCAGTGGCCCTACATTCTTGTCCGTCTTCCATGTTATACTACTGGGCCGTGATCACTCGGGAGGTGATCACGGGCATATGCTATATACTTTATACTGTTACATTACTTATGATATTGTTCGGAGATGGGGGCTGAAGCGGAAGGTGGCTCCATCCCGGTAGAGGTGGGCCTGGGTTCCCGATGGCCCCCGTCTATTACTTTGTGTTGGAGCGACAGGGCAGGTTGATAGCACCGAGGAGAGAGGTGGGCCTGGCCCTGGTCGGCATTTGCGGTTACTTCAAAATAACACGCTTAACGAGATCTTGGTATTTGATCTGAGTCTGGCCACTGGCCTATATGCACTAACCAACTACGCGGGAACAGTTATGGGCACTCGACGTCGTGGTATCAGCTGAAGCCTTCTTGACGTCAGCGACTGAGCGGCGCGCGCCGGGTTGGACCTCGTAAATGCAACTTCCTTTGAAATGGAGGTTGCTAGGTCTGCTCTCCGGCCGCCCACGCAACGTGCAGGTGTGCAATGCGTGATGGGCCCAGACCCCTACGTGCATAGGATTTAGACCGGTGTGCTGACCTCTCTGTTGTGCCTAGGTATGGTTGCGACGTGTTGATCTTCCGAGGCCGGGCATGACCAAGGATAGTGTGTCCTGCCAAATGGGATCGAGCGTGTTGGGTTATGTGGTGCACCCCTGCAGGGAATTTTATCTATTCGAATAGCCGTGTCCCTCGGTAAAAGGACGACCCGGAGTTGTACCTTGACCTTATGTCAACTAGAACCGGATACTTAATAAAACACACCCTTCCAAGTGCCAGATATAACCCGATGATCGCTCTCACACAGGGCGACGAGGGGAGGATCGCCGGGTAGGATTATGCTATGCGATCATACTTGGTGAACTTACCATCTACTCTCTTTTACATGCTGCAAGATGGAGGCTACCAGAAGCGTAGTCTTAGACAGGACTAGTTATCCCCCTCTTATTCTGGCATTCTGCAGTTCAGTCCACCGATATTGCCCCTTTACACATATACCCATGCATATGTAGTGTAGATCCTTGCTTGCGAGTACTTTGGATGAGTACTCATGGTTGCTTTTCTCCCTCTTTCCCCCCTTTCCATTCTACCTAGTTGTCGCAACCAGATGCTGGAGCCCAGGAGCCCGACGCCATCGTCGACGACGACTCGTACTACACCGGAGGTGCCTACTACTACGTGCAGGCCGCTGACGACGACCAGGAGTAGTTTAGGAGGATCCCAGGCAGGAGGCCTGCGCCTCTTTTGATCTGTATCCCAGTTTGTGCTAGCCATCTTATGGCAACTTGTTTAACTTATGTCTGTACTCAGATATTGTTGCTTCCGCTGACTCATCTATGATCGAGCACTTGTATTCGAGCCCTCAAGGCCCTGGCTTGTATTATGATGCTTGTATGACTTATTTTATTTTTAGAGTTGTGTTTTGATATCTTCCCGTGAGTCCCTGATCTTGATCGTACACGTTTGTGTGTATGATTAGTGCATGATTGAATCGGGGGCATCACAACGGCAAAGCCTCCCACATGGCGACATCCGTTTCTTTCCAAAGCTCCTCAAGGCTGGGGGGCTCGGCGGGCGGCACGGCGTTCTCCTCATAGCGGGGAGCCGACGCGTCCTCCAAAGCGCGTGCTGGCGAGATTGGGAACACCGACACGTCCACCTTGACTAGTGGCGGTGAGGAACGGGACGGCGACACATGATCGTCCAGGCGGTGCAGCGAGGGGCGTCTAGGGCTTGGGAGGGGCGATGCCATGGTGGTCGACGTGAGAGGGTGGGGGAGGAGATAGCGATGAACATGAGCGTTCTTCCAAATGTCGTGGGAGGTGCAGTATTTAGAGCGAGCAATGGCACACCTACGTAAGATATGGACTGAGCTGCACTGACTTAACTGCAGGTCCAGTTGCGTCACTGACATGTGGGCCAGACCCCTGTTGTGCCCATACGTCAGTGACCCAATGCACCTACAGTCAAGTAACTCAAGCAGTGTCCCGGAAGATATGTTGCGTGATTAACGTAACAGCTATGTGGGCATATTTGTTGGAGTAAATTACGAGGGAGGGAAGGGTTGGAAATATTGCTGGTCACAACGGATTGGACGAGCGCGGGGGGAGGAGAGTCATGCATGCATATTTTTTCCACACGGGGTGGAGTGGTGGGACCGCTCGAGGGAGAAGGAGAGTCTGGCAGGCACATTGTTTACACACATGGAGAGGAAAAGATTTGGAGACGAACGGGCTTCCTGCAGGTATGGGGAATGGTGCATAATAAGTCATCTTGCATGTCGGGCTAGGTATAGTCTCAAGTCATTAAAAACATACACGCCCCACACATGTTCATATTTCAAGGTGCACTAAATTATTGCATGCGATGATTAAGGCTAGCAATAATGGTGGTATCTTAGCTGGTATCATGCACACAGGAATAGCAAACATGCTGATATGGCAAAGAATTAAATAAGAGAGGGGGTTAGAGTAACTAGTGTTCATGCATGCATTTGTAAACACATTTTTTGTGAAGAACGACAATATTAGTTGAGTACTTTTGCATACAAAAACTATTCCACCGCCTCTATCTTGCTAAGAGTAGGTGAAATTTTTGAATCGAGCCCTTTAAACTAGAAGGTAGGTAGTAGTACTCTAATAGCTAACCTTGTTGTGATGACAAGATAGGATATGACACGCACCTGGACGGAGGAACTAGTCTGCATTGTGCATTTAAGTTTTGTCTAAAGTCAATGTAACTCTACTTTGACCAAACTTATAGAAAAATGTATCAACATTCACAATGTCAAATCAATATTTTTATACTCATTATAAAACGTAGTTCTTATACTCATTATAATCAATATTGTAGATATTGACTTTTTTAGTATAAATTTGGTCAAACACTTTGCAAATGGTTGAGGGAAGTAAAAAGGACCAGAGGGAGGATCATGCATGCGGAGTAGGCAAAAAAAAATTCTCATTTATAGCCGGTCGAAGTCTCAAAGGGCGCGACCGCGCGAGGGAGGCGAAGGTCATCGGAGGCGTGACAGTTGATGGAATTAAGTGAAGTTACCAACGCGCCGACATGGTGTGCGAACAGGCAGAAGCTATACCGTCAGGCCTACGATATGGGTCTAGTAGACATGACATCTAGTGGGTCCCGCATAGTTCTCGGGAACTATTTGGGGGCTTGCAACCGTTTATCCACCGGGCAAGCCAGCAACCCCACGCCTTTTGCACGCCCTACTCGTCCCCGTCTTCTACTAGTACAGAAACTTACAACAGTTCGGTCCCAGTCGTCCCGTCCTTTCACATTACACCAGTTCAACTTCTCCTAACCCTCCTAAAAAATACATGGCCTCCCAAATCTCCATGGTCGCCACTGAGTACCAGGTTAGAGCCATCATTGGCGATGAGTTCATCATCATCTACACACGTGGATCCGTGACGATGAAAGCATGCCTTGCTAGCTTCCTACGAATGTTCAACAGTTCAATGGATGAGTGGGTCGCTGGGCTAGATGTTGATTACACCACAGTCTTGCAAACAGAGAAGATTCTAAAGGAGGCAAAGAAGAAGAAGCCCGCCGTGATCCAGGTTTGCGTACATAACGTGTGCTTGGTCTACCACATATGCCATACCGATGTTGAGTGCCAGGATTTTAAGAACTTCCTCAAGGACAAAAGAGTGAAGTTCGTTATTATAGACTTTAGGAATGACAGGGATGTCCTGGGTCGGATAGGCCTCGTTGTAGGCCAGCCCTTTGATCTCCAGAAGGCAAGCCTGGTGTCCTCCTCTCAGCCTTGAATGCTGACCCTGGCAGCAGCCATGATTGATCCTTCGTACACTAAACTGAAGAAACCTCACCATGAGTTTCATCATGCATGGGAGTCGAAGACATTAGATGAAGGTCACATCCTGTACGCAGCAATGGATGCCTACCTTTGTTTAAATATCTACAAGGGTTGGATGAAGAAGCAGAGCCAAGTGTCCGGTTCAAGCAAAGAAGCATCGACGAAGAGGAAGAGGAAGAGGGACGAGGACGAAGTCGAGGATGTGGACTCGGACTCTGAGTAGGTGGCAGTGCCGTCGCTCATGCTGGTTCTACTGCAGTGTCAAGCGGACTAGATGCTTAGTTTATTTTCAAGGGTGTGTTGTGCTGAGGCCCCAGCAGAACTATGTTTATGTTCTTTCTTATTATTTGAACTCTTTAGTACATACAGTAGTACTAGTACTATGTCTTACTACTGTTCTTCTTGCAGTTGGTCCTACTGCTCGTATCTTCGTGTTCCTACTGTACTGATCTATCTTATGATGGCGGGGGTGGGGGATCATGGCGGTGGTAGGCGGTTCAGGGGAGGGCGCGACGGCGGCGGCAGGTGGTTAGGCATGTGGTGGGCTGAGAAGATGAACCGTGCATCAATTTTGGAGGTTGAAGAAGCCCTTCTAGCCATCCATGTTGCATCAAACGGCTCACAAGAGTCGACTGACCCAAATTGCTCCTTCAGATTGTAGGATCCACGTGGCATTCAAGGTTTGGAAGGTAGATTCCGCGTCTGCACCCGGTTTGCGGGCTTGACGCGTGCGCGACCGGTGTCGGTGTACTAGAGTGGGGGTACCCTAGTACCCCGAACTCGTGCACGGGCAGTCGCAATACCCCCGCGGCAAGGCTCGCCGGGTGACCGCCAAGACCCTCCGCGGCTACTTCGAAGACCATTCAAGAACAAAGTACTCAAGACAAGACCCCGGCAAGAGGAGCTTGCCGGGAAAAAGGCAAGACCCCGGCAAGAGGAGCTTGCCGGGAAGGCCATCAGAAGCATCCCAAGGCCCCGGCAAGAGGCGCTTGCCGGGAAGGCCATCCAAGGCATTCCAAGGAACTTGCCGCGGCGCGCTACGCGCCCCGACAAGGCCCGGTGAGCGACATGCTCCCGGAAGCGACAAGTCGACGGCCGCGGCAAGGCGCTTGCCGCGGCAAGCCCCCACTCCACGCCCGCGCTCCAGCACATCCACCCACGTGTCGCTCCGGGGCCCCTCCCAAGCGCACGTGGCAGGAGGCTGTGCAACTAGGGGCGTGCGGTGGCACGCAGGCGCTGACAAGACAACCATCGTAGCAAGACGGTGGCGTCCCTAGCGGTCCCTTTCGGTGCTGTCTAGGCGACACAGACGGGCATTTAATGCCCTTGTCCCCTGCCGTCAGGGTTAGGTATGATAACACTGTAGCAGCTAGCTGTGCCTACTACAGCACCTAGCTGTGCCTACCCACGGCACCTTTTCCACTTTTGCCCTCCGTTGCCCTACGTCGGTAACCCCTTGAGCATATAAAAGGAGGCCCGGGGCAACATAGAGGGGGGTTCAGCAATTCCACACACTCACGCTCGATCTCGGTCCCGAGCTAGAAATCAATACCAATCCACAAAGTAGGAGTAGGGTTTTACGCATCCGTGCGGCCCGAACCTGGGTAAATCGCTCGCGTGCTTCGCTTCGATTTACTCCTCGCACGACCAACCGCCCGCGAGCTTCATCTCGATCTGCTCTTTGCGCGACCTCCGCCCCCCGCCGAACCAAAAGGGACCCGGTCCGCCGGTCCCATAGGTGCCCGTGGATCAGAAACCCCGGCATCTCTGGCGTGCCATGTAGGGGGCATCGAAGTTGTGTGAATCAGATCCGGCGTCCTTGCGAGTCAGATCTTCTTCATCTTCATCAACATCAGATCCGGCGTTTTTACGAGCTAGATCTTCATCTTCTTCATCAACATGCCACCGAAGAAGAAAGTTTCGGAGGCAGCCGCTCCGTCCGCGCCGAGCCACCGACCGCCGGAGCAAACGGATGGTGGGGCAGGCGCCGGCGGAAGGGCACGCATCGACGAGGGAACTCACGGTGCTGCCGGGTCCTAGGGCAAGGCGGCGCTGCCCATCGGCGGCGTGGCCGGCTCCCACAACGACCGGGCGCACTCCAAGACCTCGGCGTCCGTGCATGCACCGCGCCCATCCCAGGAGGCGCGGGACCGGCAGCGTCATGGTACTCACGGTACCATGCGCTCGCTGGATCAAGATCGAGCTGGTGGATCTCGGGGCGCCCAGGACCACCATGCACGTCAAAAAGCCGGCGCGAGCGAGACGCGGTCGCCTGGACGAGATACTGCTCCTTCTAACTTGGTTAGAAGTCCGAGCATGTCTCGCTCCTTGCACCGTTCGCTACCGCCGCCCGCCACCGCAGCAGAAGCTCTGGCACGAGCTCAGCTGCTCCTAGACAACCCTCCAGCGGCGGACAAGATCGACGACTGGAGGGCCACTATCCAGAGTCTCATCGGCTTCGCCAACGGCGACACTCCTCGGCAGCCGAGCATGTTGCAGCCGCAGCGAGTCAGCCAGGCGCGAACCGGTGGAGACAAGACTGGTGGGGGTGCAACTACTGTGCACTCCCCACCCCGAAGGCCAAGATCGCCGACCCGACGGATCCGCCACGACAGCGACTCCACCGTGTCGTCGGATCCGCGAGCTCGTCACGATCAACGCCAGGTTCTTCAAGAACGACAGCTGGAAGACGCTCGTACTCGCATCGAGCGCCGGAGAGAAGCGCGACGTCAGTCAGACCAGCGTGCTGGGCCCTCTGTTGACATGCATGCGCCAGGGGAACCAGGCGACTTTCCGTACCCGGTAGGTTGCCCTGCGTTCACTCGTGAGCTGCGGCAAGTCCAGTGGCCCAGTACGAAGAACTTCAAGCCCGACGTACCATAGAAGTACGACGGCAAGTTGAATCCGTCGGAGTTCCTCAGCATCTACACCATCGCGGTGCAGGCTGCTGAGGGGCGGGACGACAAGATCCTTGCCAACTACTTCCCGTTGGTACTCAAGCCCAACGTCAGGTCCTGGCTCATGCACTTGCCGGACAACTCCGTATCCTCCTGGGCTGACCTGTGCCATCAGTTTGTTGGCGCCTTCACGGGCGGCCACAAACCTCATGGCCAAGAGAGCGATCTTCATCTGCTCGTCCAGAAGGAAGGAGAGCCCCTGCGCCAGTACGTCCAGAGTTCCCTCTTGCAGGGGGCTAGGTCAAGGTACTCTGGTGTGCAGAAACTGCTTTTCGGCCTTCTCATGGCCTCGAGAAAGCTGCGCCATTACTTCCAAGCACATGAGATCACAGTGGTCACTCGCTTTCCGCTCAAGAGGATACTGCAGAATCCTGAAGCGACAGGCAGGATTGTTGAGTGGGCACTGGAACTGTCAAGCTTTGGTCTCAAGTTTGAAAGCACTTCAACTATCCAGAGCAGAGCGTTGGCAGAATTCATAGCGGAATGGACGCCAACTCCGGACGAAGAAATTCCGGAGACGAGCATCCCCGACAAAGAAGCGAGCCAAGAGTGGCTGATGTACTTTGATGGTTCCTTCTCGCTGCAAGGCGCCGACGCTGGTGTGCTGCTTATCGCACCCACCGGAGAGCACCTCAAGTACATAGTCCAGATGCACTTCCCCAAGGAGCAAGCAACGAACAATACTGCAGAGTATGAGGGATTGCTTGCCGGTCTCAGGATCGCGGCAGACCTTGGGATCAAGAAGCTCATCGTCAGGGGTGACTCACAGCTTGTCGTCCGCCAAGTAAACAAGAATTATCAGAGTCCGTTGATGGAAGCTTACGTCGATGAAGTGAGAAAGCTAGAAGATTGCTTTGACGGCCTACAAATGGAGCACGTTCCAAGAACTCAGAACGCCATTGCAGATGGCCTGTCGAAGTGCGCCGCACTTAAGTTACCTGTGGAACCAGGGACCTTTGTGCTCAAGCTGACTCAACCGTCCGTGACACCATCAACTGGACAAAGCAAGAAGAGGAAGTTGATTCCTAGTGACTACCTGCCGGCAGAGCTTCCCGAAGCCGCCGCCAAGAAGGTCCCCAAGATCAACGTCGAAGGCGCTGAGGAGCAGTCTGCTCAGGCAAGCCCTAGGGCTTGTTCCGTTGAAGCAAAAGCTCCCGGCAAGCTTGTCGTGGAATGTCACGCTCCGGCAGAGACACAGCTTCTCGCCGTAGAAGCAGATATTCCCGCAGCAACCTCCAAGATCAACGCCAAGAGCGCTGGGGAGCCAGATGCTCCGGCAAGCCCTAGGGTTTGTTCCGTTGAAGCTGAAACTCCCGGCAAGCTTGTCATGGAACGTCAAGCTCCGGCGGAGACACAGCTTCTCGCCATAGAAGCGGATGTTCCCGCGGCAGCAGAGTCGCCTTTAGTCCTTGTTGTCGAGCCACAGGCTCCAACATGGGTGCAGCAGATTGTCCGTTTCCTTCAGACAGGAGAACTTCCCGAAGAGCAAGAAGAAGCCGAAAGAGTAGCCCGGCAGTCAAGTATGTACCAGTTCGTCGACAAGACACTGTACAGAAGAAGACTCAACGGTGTGAAATTGAGGTGCATTCCCTGGGAAGACGGACAGAAGCTGTTGGCAGAGATACACGGAGGCATATGTGGTCACCACATTGGCGCAAGAGCACTCGTCGGCAAAGCATTCCGGCAAGGTTTCTTCTGGCCAACAGCCCTCCAGGATGCAACTGCACAAGTAACCAAGTGTGAAGCGTGCCAGTTCCATTCCAAGCAGATACACCAGCCAGCTCAAGCTCTCCAGACGATCCCTTTATCCTGGCCCTTTTCGGTCTGGGGGCTCGACATCCTCGGCCCCTTCCCCCGAGCTGTCGGGGGCTTTGAGTACTTGTACGTCGCAATCGACAAGTTCACAAAGTGGCCGGAAGTGGAACCAGTGAGGAAGGTGACCGCACAGTTAGCCGTCAAGTTCTTCAGGTCGATTGTCTGCCGCTTCGGGATCCCTAACCGGATAATCACCGACAACGGCACACAATTTACGAGCCACGCCTTCATGCAGTGCGTCCAAGATCTCGGCGCCAAGGTCTGCTTCGCTTCTGTTGCTCACCCAAAAAGCAACGGTCAAGCGGAGAGGGCAAACGCCGAGGTGCTGCGCGGGCTCAAGACCAGAACTTTCGCCAGGCTGCGCAAGTGTGGAAGAAACTGGATCGAGGAGCTACCGGTGGTTCTTTGGTCGATCAGAACGACGCCAAATCGAGCCACTTGACAGACACCCTTTGCTCTAGTCTATGGAGCAGAGGCAGTTACCCCCACGGAACTCGTATACGGGTCACCTCGAGTGCTCGCTTACGATGAGCTTGAGCAAGAGCGGCTGCGGCAAGATGACGCGCTGCTCCTTGAGGAAGATCGTCTCCAGGCTGTTGTGCGAGCTGCTCGCTACCAGCAAGCTCTGCGCCGCTATCACAGCCGCAGAGTCAATGCCAGGAGTCTCGAGGAAGGCGACCTTGTTCTTCGGCGCGTTCAGTCGGCCAAGAATTCCAACAAGTTGACGCCGAAGTGGGAAGGCCCTTACCGGGTGAAACGAGTCACAAGGCCTGGCGCTGTCCGTCTTGAGACCGAAGATGGCATTCCAGTGAGCAACTCCTGGAACATCGAGCATCTTCGTAAGTTTTACCCATAAGGCGCGGTTGTCGGACCCCGTCCGGCAACCACCTTTCTGTACGAGTCTTGTCGCTGTTGCATGTAAACCTCTGTACAGAGCCAGGCGCAGACCCTGAGCACCAGAAAATGAAGCGCTGCATACCCCGGGGGCTATAGCATGCATGCTAGATTGAGTCTGAGTCTCGTCCTTGGTTAGGGTCGATAGTCCCTAACAGCGGCTAACCCCTAGCTTAGAGGTCGAGTGTCCGTCCCTTTGCTTTTCCTTCATTCGCAGGGCTCGCACGTCCTGGCCAGACCACCTGGAGACGAAAAGGAGAAGAAGGGCGCGCCGGCACCTGGGCCCCGGCAAGAACGCCGGGGGCTGCAAATGCCAAGATGTCACCCCCGGCAAGCCAGAGTTGCCGGGGGCAGCGATATCAGATAAGTTTTCCATCCCTCTTCATGCATCCTCTTATGGACTGGGGAATGTGAAACTGCGTTTCTTCCCGTAAACTGCCGTGCTCCCCCGACTCTAGGCCCTGGAGCGCGTTCCCGGGGCCAAGTTTGGTCGTAGCCGCGACAGCAAAGGGATGAAACGAGGAGGCCGCACCCACCTCGTTCCCGCCTCCGTCAAAGGCGTGAGAACGGTCGAAGCGACGTGGGAAGGCGGCAGGGCCTATTGCCGGGAATGTCTGTCCGAGAGATACCAAGGATTTGTTCCTTGGCGTGGGTTCAACCCGCGAGGCAAATAACCCGGCAAACATCCCCTTTTCATTAAAAAACATCCCATATAGGTACAGTCCATAGAGGATGAAAAACATGAAAGAGAGGACTACAAGTTTTAGATACAGCTAAGGCCCGAAGGCTTAAAATTAAAAAGATAAGGTGCCCGTAATCCCTTTCCTGTCCCTCTCTTCAGGAGGTAGGTCAGGGAGGCGAAAAGGGGAAAGGGGCGCCAAGGCGAGCTACGGGTGCCAGAAGACACCAAGAGAACATCCCGGGGGCCGGACGGTGATGGCGACGCCGGGAGAAGGGTGCGAAGGAGGGGCGGCAGGACGTCAGCACGCTGTCGAGGGCACCACGACCTCATACTCCGACCCGACGGCCTTGTCGCCAGCCCTCTTCCCCTTCCACGACCTCCCTACGCCAGCCGCCCAAGGAGACGCCCCCGGGGAGTTCAAGAAGCCGGCGCCGCGGATGATAGGGTCGCCGGTGCCGCACGAGACGGCGCCCGACACCTAGTCGGAGCCGCCGTCCTGCCGCCCGCCACCCTCACCATCACTGCCGCTCTCCTCCTCGTCACTCTCGCTCGAGGAGGAGCCTTCGCTATCGGAGGAGCTGTCCACGCAGCACTTCGCCCGGGTGCCGAAGCACCCGAAGACCTTGACGGAGAGGAGATCGCCCTCCATCAGCTTAAAATGGAGGGTGAACCCCTCCATCAGGCTGTGGATGCGGGCGAACGTCTTCCACCCTCGATCGAGATACATCACACTAGGGGCTGGGAACACCATGCGGACTCGCGTGCCGCTGATCCCACAGCCCCTCATGTGTAATCTCAAAGTTTCGGGCGGGTCCAACTCCATCACGCTCGCGAATGGAGCTGGAAGCCGGAGGCGACGACGAGGCGCCCGGCGCAGCTTGACGAAGAACTCGCAAGGGTTGTCCCCTATATGGTCCGCCGCGGGGGTACGGGCCGCCGGCGGGGGCGAAGCTGGCGCGTCGCCCCGTCCGCCTCTCCCCCGAGTGCCTCGACCTCGTCCTCGACCTCATCCACGACCTCGCCCCCTCCCTCTTCCCCTTATGGCTGGCTCTGCCACCATGAGCGAGGAAGAGGGGAGGGTGCGCTGTCTGGCGGCAACCCTCGCCGCCACCGATGAAGGCCCAGGATTCCCTTTCTCCATGGCTAATGAGAGAAAGGGGAGCAGAAGCTGAAGAAAGGAGGAGACGAGAGGGTGCAGGCTTCGGTGCTCCCTTCCCGCTCCTTATAAAGGAGCGAAGTGGGAGCCCAGCCGCCCCGCTCGGTGAATCAAGGCACGGGAAGAGCAGGGAGGCGGGCCGACCCGCCCCCTCTGCTCGCAACGACCCAGGTTCCCGCTCTTGCCGTCCGCGATCCCAAGTGCACGGGAGCCGCGTGGCGGAGATGCAGAACGGAGGCGACGGATGGGGCGGCCTCGCCCTACCCCGTGATCTCGAGGAGTGGGCGCTTCGGAAACCGCACACCGGCCCCGTCCAGTAAATGCGCCACGACCCCACGCCTATCTCCGCTTGGAGAAGAGGGCGTGGGCCGTTCCCCTTCATCATGGCTTGACACGCGCTCGCGGGGCTCAGCCCCACGCGCCCGCGCCGCCCACGTCACCCACGACCTCTCCCACGATGCCGCATTCAACGCGTGCCATTCGGAGGGAGGGCGCAGGGGAAGTGGAGGAAGATTCGGCGTAGCCTAGGCCGCGCGTGCCCGTGCATTGTTTTGGGCCTGGCCCAACAGCGCTCGGCACCGTGTCTGGCCCAGGCCCGGGGGCTCCTGTCGGTGTACTAGAGTGGGGGTACCCTAGTACCCCGAACTCGTGCACGGGCAGTCGCAGTACCCCCGCGGCAAGGCTCGCCGGGTGACCGCCAAGACCCTCCGCGGCTACTTCGAAGACCATTCAAGAACAAAGTACTCAAGACAAGACCCCGGCAAGAGGAGCTTGCCGAGAAAAAGGCAAGACCCCGGCAAGAGGCGCTTGCCGGGAAGGCCATCCAAGGCATTCCAAGGAACTTGCTGCGGCGCGCTACGCGCCCCGACAAGGCCCGGTGAGCGACAAGCTCCCGGAAGCGACAAGTCGACGGCCGCGGCAAGCCCCCACTCCACACCCGCGCTCCAGCACATCCACCCACGTGTCGCTCCGGGGCCCCTCCCAAGCACACGTGGCAGGAGGCTGTGTAGCTAGGGGCGTGCGGTGGCACGCAGGCGCTAACAAGACAACCATCGTAGCAAGACGGTGGCGTCCCTAGCGGTCCCTTTCGGTGCTGTCTAGGCGACACAGACGGGCATTTAATGCCCTTGTCCCCTGCCGTCAGGGTTAGGTATGATAACACTGTAGCAGCTAGCTGTGCCTACTACAACACCTAGCTGTGCCTACCCACGGCACCTTTTCCACTTTTGCCCTCCGTTGCCCTACGTCGGTAACCCCTTGAGCATATAAAAGGAGGCCCGGGGCAACATAGAGGGGGGTTCAGCAATTCCACACACTCACGCTCGATCTCGCTCCCGAGATAGAAATCAATACCAATCCACAAAGCAGGAGTAGGGTTTTACGCATCCGTGCGGCCCGAACCTGGGTAAATCGCTCGCGTGCTTCGCTTCGATTTACTCCTCGCACGACCAACTGCCCGCGCGCTTCGCCTCGATCTGCTCTTTGCGCGACCTCCACCCCCCGCCGAACCAAAAGGGACCCGGTCCGCCGGTCCCATAGGTGCCTGTGGATCAGAAACACCGGCAACCGGCTTCCACCGCGACAGCCACCATGCGCGCCTCCTCCGCGCGGGCGGAGACGACAATGACACGCTAGTTCCTCCTCGCCGGCGTGCTGGAGCACGTGCTCGTCCTCCTCTTCGTATGCTGCATGCATAGACGTGGCTCCACCAGCTGCTCGCGTGCTCGGCAGCGCAGCGGCATCGCAAGGAGGGACTAGAGACGACGTGAGCGGGCGAGCCTTCAGCTTCATGGCACAGGGATGGCGGCGACACGACGGTGATGGGCGAGAAATTTTTGGCCGGAGCAGGTGGGCGCCGGCATGCGCAATGGCGGCGGCGGCATATTGATTAGTGCGCATATGGGAGCTTAGTTTAGTTTTCTATACCCCTATATAGTGTGTGAATAACTTTGAAAGTTAGTCGTTGGATGAAGCCAATCCGATGGTACAAAGATGGAAAATCCGAGCACTACTGGCCGTTGGATATCATCTACATTCCACTAGATTTTGCCACATTTAGAATCTAGAAGACTCCACATGTAGAAGCATAATGCACAAACCACCAGAATCTCATGCATGCAATGCACGTGTACCTTACTAGTATATAGGGTTGGTCAAACTTAAAAGAAACCCGTACTAGTACACGTAAACATTAGATTCAGGCAGCGCTTTTATTAGTTACCATAGCCGCGATACGGAATCATGTGCAAGCGCGTAAACTGCGGCCGCGCGGTCGATCAAACGGTGTGTCACTGTGTCGCGCTCGAAGGACATCCACCGAACCTTTCTGTGTGTGTGCAAACAATCCCCGAATATTACCCAACTTTTTTTCCTAGAAAAGTTCTTGACGCTACAATATTTCCATATATTTGAATTTAGCTCTAGGTCGTGTTTATTTGGATTTGGACGTTTTAGGTGCACCCTAATTCTATTTAATACTGATTTTGTGTGTGTGACTGAGAGTGAACGTGCGTATGTGTCCATATGTGTGTTGTGGCGGAAGGGCAATGTGGAGACGGTGTGCGTGTCATAGAGACATAGAGAGGTGTGAATGTGCAACTGATCATGCATGAGTGAGTCATAGACAGATGCTGATATGTTGTGTATACATGAGAGAACGGTCTTCTATTTTACTTGTGTGTGTGTGTGAGAGAGAGAGGCGCATCCATAACACAACAACCATCTCTCTTGATTCGTCCATCCCTTGCACGATCGCATGTAACACATGCATCAACGCGCACATTTTGACACCCTCACCCGGCCCCTGCCCACCTCAAGGCCCGCACATCGCTCTCTATCTCGCACGCACAATCTCTTCATGAATACCGTGTTTATCATGTAGCTTTCCGTCACATACACACACATTTCTCTCCTTAGGTTTGTTTTCTCTCAATATCTGACACACACACACACACACACACAGCACACACACCCCCTCCCCCGAGCACACAATTCATCCCCATCCAAAGTTATATGGCGACCACTCTCTCTTGTGCTTCTCTGCACCCCAGCATGCACAACACCTCAATCTTCAAAGAGGGCATTGAGGAGATCGAAGACGACGACCACACTGCGCTAGAGAATGCGGGGCCATTTGGAAGCAGGATGATGTGACGACGGCTGACTGGCACCTCCCTCCACCCTCTCTCTCTCTCTCGCACAAAATTACCAATCCCTCTCTCCCCCACACAAAATTATCAATCCCTCAACCCACGAGATCCTTCCCCTCTTGTCAATGTTTTTCTAGCTCTCTCATCAAACCTGTTGTCTCTTCTCCTTCGGCTTGTACAGAATCTGGATGCACACGCATCTCACGTATATTACATGTCTCCATCTTTCTCACAGACCTAACTTCTTCCTCTCTCTTTCTCTCTCTCTCTCTATCTCTCTCTCTGTTTTGTTAGGCTTGTCTCCTACTCTCTCGTCCACATACATACAATCTTTCCCGCCCTATCTGCTTCATCTTCGCAAGCTCTCTCTGCACGTTTCATTCACACATTGGGATATGTTCAAAATGTTGCTTTTATAATGGCTGATATAGAGTTATTGTTGGTTTTGTTGCATCCTACAAAGTAATAACTATGAAATGCATTTTGATTGTCATTTGACTGGGATTATGTGAGTTTGAGCATGTGAGTTTGACAATGATTGTAACAATTGAATTGTATAGACCATTACATTCGAAGTCAGTAGCCTAATATATTTATTTCACAATTTCAACAAATGATTAATTCACTACAAACTAAGAAAACAAATGTGTACTCCTCCGTTTTTATTTAAGTCCATGTATTAGCATTGGTCAAAGTCAAGTTTTGTAAAATCTCAGAAAGTTTATAACAAAAAATATTAACATATACAATAACAAATAAATACCATTAGATTCATTATTGAATGTACTTTCACATCATACATATTTGTTATGGTAAATGTTTATACTTTTCTATAAACTTGGTCTAACTTTAGGAAGTTTGACTTCGGTCAAACCTAATATGTTGAGTTTACTAGTACTACTCGCTAGTTGCTTAGCCGAATCACCCAACATGCCCCACGGGGAGTTCAGTGTCACAAAATTTTGAGGTCGGCGGGAAAATCTCCTGCGACCCTGATTCGAGGAGTGGGAAGTTACCATCATAGCCTTCGGAACAGGCCTACGGATGATGGTTGGTAGGGGGCTGTTTTCGTAACATCAGGTTCACCCTACCCAGCCAACCCCACCCCGACACCCAGAGTAGTACACCTGAATACTCCCCATTTTCTATCCCCACCACAAAAATAGACTTCTCCACGACATCGCAGCCTTTGTGCTCCTCCCCTTCTACATCGGCGCACTCGTCCACCGCAGCGCATCTGCCTCATCGAAAACCTCATACGCCGCACTGGAGCCGGTCCATCGTCGTCGTCGTACACGGAGCCTCTTCCCCGGCACCGTCTTCCACGGTCTCAGATTTGCTTCTCGGAAGCCGACGCCAAGCACAGAAGCACCACCGTCGTGGACAATGAACTGAATCCCGTTGCCAACCATGACTCATAGAGGCCACCGCGACCATCGTTCTCCTCCTCGATTGGTAATGTGTGTATTGAATCACTTACCAGTACATGTGTAGTTCCAATTTTGTTCATACCTACCCTTCAAATTTCCTGGGTGCTATTGTTCCCGTAAAAGTATTTGGTTATAGCCTCCATTGTCCAACAGAATATCAGGTTGTAATTGTGCGTTGCTCCTGTATTGCGCTCTGCTTGGGTAGGTTTTTCATCTGCAACTAGTAGTGTGGCAAATAATGGAAAGTTTTTTAGAACTAGCAAGATGCCCATGCGTTGCACGCATCAAGATGCATTTGTATGAGTAGTTTATCTTGTGGGAGAAAAGGATGAACGAGGGGAGGCCTTCTTTGCAAATCTGGAGAGGGGTGTGGGTATATTTTTGCAAAATTGCCATTCTTTCCTTCCTATCTATCAGATATAAATCGGACGGCCTATATTGTAGGATGGCAGGCACACCATCATCACCAACTCTGTTTTTTATAAGTAAAAAAGTAGAGAAAAAAAGTAGAGAGTAGACAAGTAGAGATAAATATTAAATATAAAATAAATATAATAATAGAGAAGAGAGTAGAGATAGAAGAGACGTAGGGAAAGGAATGCGCACACGCGGGAAAAAGCGGCCGAGCGTGTGCTAGTTTTGGCGCGCAGCGTCCGACGCGCTTTATAAAATCCAACACCCTCCCACGGCTCTATGCCTTGCCACCGTTCTCTCCCCGCTCTGTGCCTCACCACCTCTCTATCCTCGCTCTTTCTCGCCTCGCCACCGCCGCGTCGCCGGGAAACTTGGGGATACTGTGGCGTCCGCCACGCCCCTCCGGCAGCTTCTCCGCCGAGATCCGGTTTCGCGGGATGCACCTCGGCCTCAACAATTTCGACACCACCAACGAGGCCGTCTGCGCGTACGGCGCGGTGGCGTGGCGCCTCCGGTGGCCTCATAGATCATTGAACTTCCCCAATGTGCCAAAGCGGGAACGGACACAGGAGCTTGCGCCTCTGTCGCGGCTTATCACCGACGAGGATCGTCGCGACAACCGGAGGCGGGAGCACCGTCTCGGCATCGCCGAGATGGACGAGGAAGCCATGGCACTGTGGCATCAACGCTTCCCGTGGGACATCATCAACGAGCGCGAGTTCTACGCACAAAGGAGGGCGGAGAGGGATAAGAGGAGGGCGGAGAGAGTTGCCTATCACGAGGACAAGCGTAGGCGAAAAGCGGACGCTCAATTCAATATGAGGCTAGGAGCAGCGTCGCCCTGGGAATCTGACGATGATCGGTATCTTCACGCCTACAGTCAGACGTCGGAGGAGGACATCACCGAGGAGGAGTCAGACGACGAGGAGTAGTTGAATAATCTATTTTTTTATCTATCTATCCTGAGAACTATCCTCTACTCTCTAGTCTCTACTCTCTATCTCTACTTCTCGATCTCAGCACTATAAACGCTTTTTTAAAGCGCCGCGCGTTGCGATTTGTTGAATATGCTCTAACATGGCATACGAGCGCTTTAATGTTGCCCACAAGATGCGCGAGTATTACTAGTAGTATATTTTTCTTGCAATGTTGAGATTTTAAAACCACGAGTGCGAACATGCTGAGGAGCAATGAAGTCCAAACACAGGATATTGGGGATATCTTCAAGGAGCATGGCAAGTTAAAGAGGAGCTGCACCGAACCTATAAAACGAGCTTTGGTAAGTAACACCCTTTCAATTACTTTCGTTTAGCCTCGTGTTCTTCGATGTGTATATGTTGTAGTTTCTGTTTCTCTTAAGCCTCGTGTTCTTCGATGTGTAATAAGAAGAGTCTTAATCGTCCTAAAGCTTTCATTTTTAGCTTGATGTAGGAAGTGGGTGTTCTCACCTTGTAGTCTGTTTTTATTTTTTTCCTTTTGAATTCACTTCTCTAAGTTCTGTTTATCTGCCTTCTACTTAATGGATTTGGGTTGCTCTGAGTATTGATCTAAAAAAGAAGTAACTTCATGTCAGGATGCAGTTCCTGCGAGGAGGGAAGTATGGTCAACCTCGAGATCATGTTGCCAAAATGAGGCTGGATTACACACAAGGTGCTAGTTCCCTAATGATGCTGGATTAGACACAAGGTGCAAATTCCCAGATGATGCTGGATTACACACAAGCCAGGTGGAGTCGTTAGCTGTTCATGTCCTCGTGGCTGTAGTAAAGGCTGAAATAAAGCGTGCAGCAGCCCTTGAGAATGTAGTTGAGTTCCTGAAGAAGCGAAAAGAGCAATCAGATGCTCTCTTCGCCCATGCCAAAGAAGAGATGGAAGAAGCCAGAAATAAGCTAGCAGAGGCAGAGCAGGCAAGGCGTCTCCTGCTATCTAAAATTGTTGTCAATACAAAATTTCCTTTATAATAGCTAGGTTCAAATGTTTATCCAGTCAGCATGCCCGTTGTGATGTCTGTGCATCTACTGACGTGGCACAAAATATATTTTTTCGGGTCATGTAATAACATCAATTAATTTCCAAACAATAACAGACGAAGCATTGGACATGGTATAGTTCACACGCAAGCCCGACATTCCAAGTTCAACTTCCACATCAAACTCATGTTCACTGATATCTGCACATTCATACATAATGTCCACAAACATGATTCACTTCAAAGCCAAAAAAATGAGGAGAGTTATAAATAAAGAAAACCCTCTAGTTCCTGCTACCAGTGCGAGCACAACAAGTCAAGACTATGCGTAATTAATTATATTTTGGTCATTTTTTGTGTTCTAAAATGCTGGTCGGCTCGCGGAAGGACGTGTTGCCGGCACACGCGCGGATTCAATGAAGGCAGGCGGGGCAGTCTGAAGCCGGTTGCATGCGGCGAGGAGGCGTGTTCAGCCGGGCCTGCAGCGAGTGGGGCCCTCTTGGCCGGCGCGCCGGTTTAAATGCATGCGCTATGAGAGGTCGCGTCCGTGTCAGAGCAATCACTCCCTCCAGTCTTTTTTTGTTTGGGTATAACAAAATCTCGTTTTCCATTCACATTTTACAAGTAAAATTCGTGGACAAACTTTGACCCAAAATACGATGGGGACTAGTAAACCAGAACGGAGGTAGTAGTTTTTTTAATCAAAGAAGGGTTTCCCCCTTCCGATTTTCATTAATGAAAACCAACATCTAAATCTAAACCATAGTATTTGCCCTAGAACTAGCAGGTTCAACATCTCGCAACATAAACCCATACAACCATATGCCAAGGAGGTACATCTAAATCTAATCCATTTTCGCTCCATACCAATCATTCTAAAAACTACTTAGTACTTATAACGCGCCATTGAAAATCGGAACTCTTAACCCCGCTAAAAAATGATATTTTGAACGTGGCTACTCGATCTGTGGCAACTGGCGAGCCACCGCCTCCAAGTCGTTCCCCTATGGTCCCGACCATCAACTCCTATGGATCAAATTATCACATGAGCTGACTATTCCTACAAAGGTGCGCTCCACCACATACCTGGTACCCGCGAATGCAACAATCGTGCACCTAGGGTTTTAGGGTTTATATGTTAATGTTGCCTTTACGTAACACTCATGTGTGCGAGACAGCGAGAGACCGACTGCGTGCGTGTGCCTCTTCTCTTCGTATATGTACTCCACCGTTTTTCTGGTGTCCAAAAAATAATAATAACTACTAGCAATGTGCCAATGCGTTGCCACACGATCAGAGTAGATTAATATATATTCACCGATTTGATAGAAAAAAGTCTAGTTTTGAAATACGTATATCACTAAAAATATGTTATGTTTCACTCAAAATATATTCCTTTGGCGGTTTTGATGAGACAAGGGAGGAATGTTGTTGGTTTCAAGATTCGAGAAGTGGTATATGTCTAATTTCTACTCTTACTAGCAAGATGCTCGTGCATTGCACGAAACATCAATGTCTTGTGGGAGAAAAGGATGAACGAGGCAAGGCCTTATCTGCAAATGTGGAGAGGAGTGCGGGTAAATTGCCATAGTTTCCTTGCTATCCGTCAGATATAAATCGGACGGCCTATATTGCAGGATGGCAGGCCCACCATCATCACCAACTCTGTTTTTTTATCCCTACTCTTATAAAAAGCATAATCGGTGATGATCGTGTGCCTGCCATCCTGCAATATAAGCCGTCCAATCTATATCTGACGGATAGGAAGGAAACTATGGCAATTTTGCAAAAAGATACCCACACCCCTCTCCACACTTGCAAATAAGGCCTTCCCTCATTCATCCTTTTATCCCACAAGATAAACTACTCATACAAATGCATCTTGATGTTCCATGCAACGCATGGGCATCTTGCTAGTTGTTGCAAAAAGCCCATGTCTGTGAGAGAGAGGGAGAGAGGAGGAGGACGGAGTGCATGTGTGACAAAGACACAAAAAGTGTGTGTGGGAGAGGTATCAACTTAAAATGAGGCGATAGTGTGCGTGCACGATCAAGAGGGCGTGTCTCAAGAAGATAAAAAATCTACATAGATACAAGGAGCGGGAGAGAGACATGTATGCGATAGTGGAAGCACGAGTGTGCGGGTGTATAAACCTATCTAGAGGCTTGTCGATAAATGTTTGTGAGAGAAATATGAGTCGGGGGTGCGAAAGCGAGAGTTTTGTGTGTGAGAAGAGAGACGGTAGTCGGGAAGGGGAGTGGAAGCAGGAGTTGTGTGTGTGTGTGGGAGAGAGAGGGGGGATTTTGTCTGATCGGTAAACAAATGAATAATGTCAGTCTGGGATGGAGAAGAAAAGGAGACCGCAACAAATGTTGTGTCTACAGGAGAGAGAGAGAGAGAGAGAGTAATTTTAGTGGTATGAGTCATATCTAGAGACATATAGGGTGTGTGAGAGAATCCCATAGAGAGAAAGACAAAGTGAAAGACGAGTGGAGACTATGTGTGTGGCGGTGAAAAAGAAAGTTTAGGTACCTAGTGATACCAGAGAACGGTAGAGATGTGAGAGATAATGAAAACCGTGTAATGTATAATGATAGGGAGAGTGTGACACTTCTCAAGGGAGACGTCGAGAGACCATGTTTGCGAGGATAGGAGAAACATGAAGTGAGCGTGCGGGTGTGCTGGAGAAAAGAGAGTGATAGCTACATGAAGGAGCATGCATGCAAGAGAGATGGGCATGAAAGGAGTGAACATAAAAGGGATTCAAATATTTGAATTTGAGATGATGATACATGTAATCCGTACTCGAACCAAAATTGATCTATCAAAATGCATACTCATATGAATTCACGCGCATATATGTTATTTAATATGTAGATATTACTGATCCATACATTTTAGTAGAACATAATTTGGTTTAATTTTTTTGAATTCAACCTTATGATTTTGAGATCATTGTATTTGTAAATCATATTATACATATAAAGGAGAAAAATTCTTTGTTGTGCTTTTGAAAGTATATATAAAAATGATGTATATAGAATTTTATTCCAATCGAAAATGGATCCTGCCCGAAAAAAAAAGAATACAAACGGGATTCGAATTGAGTTGGACGGTAAACATGCACTCTGCAAAATTTGAACGAAGCGGGGAAAGTGGCAGTAACCGCCCGAAACCAAAATCTGCGAGATGGAAATTACTAATGCCTATCCCTGCCACGCAAAGCCTATCTACTCGACTTCTATAGGTTTCAATAGGGGTAGGTTTGTAATTTCACTCAAACGTGACATAACTGCCTCTCACCCGGATTCATACACGGTGGGTGCTAAAACACAGTGTGTCCTCGGCCGAAATCGACTCCCTCCCTGATTCATACACGGTGGGCGCCAAAAACAAACTCTCCTCGAGAAATATTCGGTGTATGCGAGATTACCGTCCTATTCCCAACCGACTAATATTGTTGTGATGTAGGAAATTTGAAACGGGGGCTAAGTTTGTAAATTCCCTTGCATTTGAGACAAGTGTGCCCTGAAGACATGGTTCCCCCTTCCTCTCTACCTCCATTTCCCCATTCGTACTCCGTGGGCGCCAAAACACCCTCTCCACCCCAGCCTCCTCTGTCCGCCACCCCATCCACCGCCATCCTCATCCACCATGCCGGAGCTGATACCCTGACGCCGCCGTCCATTACAAGAGATCGACCTCTCTCATCCACAGCTTCGGATCGGGATCCTTGCATCCCGTCCTCTCGCTTCATCCCCTCCGTCGTCCACCTTGTCGGCGCCGCTCCTACGACCGTCTCGTCCATCGCGCCCCGCCGCCACCGTCTACCCTCCTAGATCTGCTTCCACGCCACCAACAGCCACCGCTACCGCAGCACCATCAAATTCTCAGCAGATGCATACACGGCGCCACAACAGAGGCAGTACTCTTTCGTATCTGCTCAACTTATTTATCGCAACAAGAAAATAGATCGCCACTGCTTTACTCTAATTTCTTGTCCATCACTTACTTGCTAGTTGAAAGCAAACATTGGTTGCGAAGTTGCCTTTGTCTAGTTTGCACCTTCAGATCCGCCATGGCACGCTCAACACTATACTCCCGATGCTTATGGTTTTCCCCTTTTACATTCCACACTAGCAGTAGACTAAATTTCAAAATTGGGTTAGTCGATTTTTCAGAGCTCGCTAGAGTTCGCCGGTGCGAACGAAGGGGCTCGGGTGGGGACGGTGGTTGTGCGGGGCGGTGGTGGGGCCTCGCCCAACGAAGAAAACTCGACGCGGGTGTGGCAGGGGTGGGGGTGGCGGAGGAACACAAGCGGTGGGGGACGGTGGTCCGACCGGCAGCCCATGCGGTGTTCTGTATGGGAAGAATCAGAGACGAGGAAGAAGAAGGGTTAGGAGACGTTGGATCTTCATCCAACAGCCTGAAATGGTCGACTGAGCCAAATGACAAAAGTCACGCGACTTGCATGCAGACATGCCTTTATATTCAGTGCCATCATCGTACCTGCTTAGCACTGCTCCTGAATCCATCAAGCTAAACAATGGGCCACTCAGAATTCCAAACTTGTTGCTCAAGTACGAATCTGATATGATGCTGATATTACTAAAACAGATAAAAATAAATTGGTCAGCTAATGTTCTTACTTTACTTTCGAAAAGCACGTGCACCACATATAGAGAGACATCAAGGAGTTGCTTTCTTAATGCGCTCTGGTTCATCATGTGTGGGCACTGCGCAACGAACATTTTATTATCCAAAATCTGTGTGCTCTTCTTTATCATGTTCCTCTTCCGTTCTTATTTAATAAGTACTCTCTTCGTTCCTAAATACAAGTCCTTGTATAGATTCCACCATGGACTACATATGGAACAAAATGAGTGAATCTACACTCTAAAATGTATCTAGATACATCTGTATGTGATCCATAGTGGAAATCTCTACCAAGACTTATATTTTGGAATGGAGGGAATATGATAGTA
Organism: Triticum urartu; assembly: GCF_003073215.2. Lineage (NCBI taxonomy): Eukaryota > Viridiplantae > Streptophyta > Magnoliopsida > Poales > Poaceae > Triticum > Triticum urartu. Next base: position 67,541 of record NW_024117851.1, on the reverse strand, counting down.
GTACAGTATTTTCCTTGTAGTGAAGATGAGCAGGGACATTTGCAGTGTAGAGGTCTATACGGTCGGTTGTGATGGACACTTTGAACTCTTCGGGCCTCTTGGATTCGTAGGATTTTGTAAACATGGGAATAGGGTTTGTAGTGGCCTGCCCACTTGAATCCTATAAGAATAGCAAGGAAATGCGGGGAGCTGTGTCACCTTTGAGAGTTACACTGATATTAACAGTACCGCACCTTCAGTTGAAGAGAGCTGGTCTCTGAAGCCTTTCTAGCCGTACTGGCAATACTAGCACATATATTCCAGCAAGTTCCACTTTGCTGATTTTACTCTGATGCTCACCGTTTTCCCGTTATATCTACACTATGATCTGTGTAGCTGCTTTGTGTCGCACTAGCAGCAGTCCACTCTTGAAGCTAAACACTGCAATGACTTACAAAATTGGCACCAAGGCATTGAGTGCCATTCTGGATGCAATGAAACTCATATGCTCCCCACCTATTGATTCTTGTTCAGAATATGATCCTAATGACTATTCTAAACTTGAGGAGTCAAAGGCAGATGGCCTATCCTGTTCACCCATCAAGGTGCCAATTCTAATTTGGCAAGGTTTTATTGATTGGTGTATCTTGCATATGTTGTCTTGCATTTCTTCTACTTTGTTGTACCGCCATCTGCTTAGTTTACTCATCATATATGTTGAGATGCCATGCCCATCCATTATCAATACATATTCCATCTGTCATCATACCATGTTTTTTCACTCAAATGCTGTTCTTGTGCATCAGACATCAAAAAGGAAGAGGGTGATTGCCGAACCTAAAGGAGCACCAGCAAAGTCCTTGAAAAACGTGGTTGTGCTGGAGAAATCAGACCGCACCCCACTTATATTGGATGTACAACCAGTGACACAAAACGTAGGACCGACTCCAGTAGACTGTACCCATACTTCACTGGCCACACCACTAGCCCCACCACACAGGACCTGCACTCGAGCAAAAGGTATACCGATTTCAGTTGCCATAGCACCAGCCGTACCACAGAAAAATCCCACTCCAGCAAAAAGTACAGAAAGTCCACCGGCCGAAGACCTATCCCATCTGCAGAGACGGCCAATTCCTGCAGATTGGAACCCCATTCCAGTTATTCCCAGTTTAAAAGACAATGCTTTCAATGTTGTTAAGGACTACGTGCATATATTCCCATCATGGGAAGATTATAGTGAAGACAAATATCATTTTCACATCTTCCTGTCCAACTTACGTGTAAGTGCTATTATTCATGGTTGTTATTTTCCTGTTTTTTGCTTATTGAACACATTAATGATTTACATTACATTGGTGTAAGTGGGCGAGGGTCAATCTAGATAGTCATGACGAGCAAAGCTTGCTTGTGCTTTTCAAGGAAGCATTGCAACAATATCGGTGTTACCTGAGGAAATCACACTTTGATGGCAAGTCTATAACCGAATTTTTGGTGAAGTCTCATGTGCTAAATTTAGAAGACATTGAATGAAAAAACCTTGTTGTGCACTGGCCTCGTTCCTAGGATGAGGTACTGTCTATGAAATCACATGAAAATTTGAACTTATTCTTTTTCGCATGTGCCTTGCGGATCTTTTTTGCAGGAAATCTACTCGAAGAAGACTTCCGGTTTGAAAAGAACGACAGGATATCGCAAATATGCTGCCCGCTGCTTTGCTCTTGTTAGTACCTGTTGTCCTGTATCACTGTACTTGCATACATACCTGGTTCATTATGTGACAGCAGTATGCATGATAGCTTGCTTATCAAATGTTCGCTCCAAATTATCTAATCTGTATGAATGGTTACATTAGTGTAGAATATATCCAATGCCAATGAAAATTTTAGCTCTGCATTGTTCTTGTAAGTACCAACTGTCCTTTATCAGTGTACTTATATTGACAGGTAGTTGTTCATGTACCATCACTCTGCAACTTATTTTCCTTTGCCCTCCATTTTCTACACATAAGATCTATATTTACTCTTACCATAAGGTTGGATAACACCGATGGTACTGAAGAAGTTTAGTTGTGCATTGCTCTTGGCTGTACCTTTTGCCTTTATCGCTGTACTTACATTTATAGGTACTTGGTTATGTAGCATCACTCTTCATCTTATCTTAAATATTTTCCATTTTTTCTTATATTATCACATCTATATTTACTCTTAACAAAATGTAGAATAAAGGCAATGCTTATGAAGAAGATTTTTTGGTAAACTTCTTGAATTGCCCCCCCCCCATTAGCATGGACAAGGGGCTTAATAGAGCCTATCTTCACCAATAATGTAAGTTTGTCCTTCTCAAGCCTTCAAACTTTGTTGTGTATATTTGGTTAGGCATGACCGCAACAGCTGTTTATTTTTGGTGTTTGCATCAAATTGCATGTTTAAAGTTTATTGTGTAGTTCATAAACAAAACTTTGTCCTTCTCAATTTAAGTTTTCAGTTGTACAACCAACTTCCTTCTTCATACCATGTAAATTAAACTATACAGAGCAAGTGATCTTGTTTTGCACTGCATGTATGCTTCTATTCTTGATCTGTAATCCAGTGGTGTGGTGAACCTACCCACTACAGCACAATGTCATATTCTGCAATGTCTTAACTATGAACAATGTCATATCATTCTACTATTATTTAAACCGTCTCTTTATTTGCCAATCTGAAATGGGATAAATTGACAGCACACTAACCATTGATACTGATGAGTTCTTGATCTGTAATCCAGTGGTGTCGTGAAGCCGCCAACTCCTTCACAATGTCATTTACTGCCATGTCTTAACCTGAACAATACCATATTGTGTTAATGCTATTTTAAACCGAGTCACTTTATTCGTTAGTAAGAAATGTGATGAATTGTCTGCACTGGTACTTATATGTGCAAAACCTGTCATCTGTCTGCTTGTTTATCTTTCAGAGTGAGGAGGATATAAGTGTCCAACAAGCATAGTCTCATCAGCTTGCTCAGCTGCTTGCGCTGTAGCTCCCGAGCAGGGCTAACCTTTCTAGAACTCTATTGAAGTGTTGTCGGTTTTGTATATTATTTTTGTCGACATTCTGGGAACGGGGGTCCCCAGACTTGCCTGCCTGCGGCCCACGACGTGGCTCTATGAGCTGGCCCGTGCGGCCATCTTCATCAACAAGGCATTCAAGACCCTCGCGAGGGGCCAAGCCTCGCGAGGCGGACGACGCAAGACCTCCTTAGGAGCGGCCTCACCAGGCTGGCTTGCGAGGGGCGGAGAGATCAAGGCCAGGCAAACCTCGCGAGGTTCTCGTGACGTGAGCCATGACGATCGAGACCAGGTGGGCGCTAGCGCGCGTAGTGTCCTTGTTTCCCCTTTGGTGCTAAGGACGCAAGCGCAGGCGCAGAGTATCGAGGCATCAAGCAAAGGTTTCCATATCAATGCAACAAGACCAAGACCAGAGGGACGGCAAGACGGAGTTCACCATGGAGCCCAAGGCAGCGTCACCACTAGAGCCTTTTGCAGGCGAAGACTGCTTTAGTCAGGATAAACTGTACTAGCTGTCCCCTTTCAAATTGGCCGTTGTTGGCTCCCTTCCCGCTCAATATTTAGGGAGAGGACCAGGGCCTATATAAATAGGATTAGCCACGACCGTAGGGGGCATCTCATCTTGAGTAATCCTCACCCACACAAGTTGACAAGAACAAGAACACCTCGTCCTCAGGAGGTTGTTCTTCCCCTTATACTGTTCATCATCAGCATAAGAGGCAATCCACCACCACCACACTGGAGTAGGGTATTACACCACAACGGTGGTTAGAACCAGTATAAATCTTGTGTCCCTTGTGTTGTGAGCTCATCGAGTTTGCCTTTGAGATCTTAGCAAAGTTAGGACGTGGATCGGTAGGAGGAGATCTTCATGCGCACCCCAGTGTTCGAACCTTGAGGGTTTTGCCGAAACCCGAATTCCGACATTTGGCGCTCAAGGTAGGGGTGCGCCGGAGCTCTTCTTCCACCAGCCGATCCGCTTGTTGGCCCTCCAATAACTCGGCCACTCCGATATCCGGCGACCCAAGGACCAGCGCCGACCATTGGGCATCTTGGCCGGCATGGGCAGCGCCGCCTGCCCAAGAAGACCTCAACCCTGCGCCTCAGGCAGCTCGCGCACCGCCAAACACTGCGGGGCGTGGGCGACGCATCCATGCTCCGACCGCCCTTACCCCACGACAAGTACGGGCGGCCGTAAGGGCCTCAAGCCACACCGCGGCCGTGGCGCCGCACACCCAATGGGGGCAAGCCAACATGAGGGCCGCGCTCACGGTGGCACGGGAGCTGCTATGATGCCGACTGATGGAGAGCGGCAGGGATGCGCTGCTGGACGCCACGGTCACCGGGGCGCCCCCTTTTGCTCCATGCTTCTGCCCCATGCCGGGTCACACAGCGGGCCACGTCATGCCCGTGCCCCCCCCCCCCGAGTGCACCGGGAGGCTTCATCGACACAGGCGCAAGTGGCGGTGCAAGGCGCTCAATCGCACCTACACCACCTCTAACAAGCGCGAGTACGAGCCACGCTCACGGCCCCGGTGGGTGCCGCCCTATCATCCCTAGGGCGGCGCGCTGGGCCGGGTAACATGGAGCGTGGGGCATTACGGCGAGGTTTTCGGGGTGGCGACCCCGGAAGCCTACGTGCCCCGCATGATGGACCATGAGTACGCGCCAGAGGACGACCCTAGCTCGTTCTCCAGGCTAGGGTGGGAGGAGGAAGCGCTAGAAGCTGAGGACGTCCAGGAGCCACCTGGGGACTGCGGAGTCCACACAAGCCACGACAGTTACAGGGTACCACTAATCCCTCAGGAGCAAGCTTACGCTAACCATGAGTCACAGGGGGATCAGGTCACCACAGCGGCTAGCGGCCCCAGCTCGGCGGCCTCCCTTCCGCTAGGGGGAGCGCACTAGGGGCTGCAGGATAGGGGTCAGGAGCCGGATCCCTCCCCGTGCCGCACGGAGCAAGGTGTCCCCAGGAGGTAGGCCCTCTGCCGGGGAGGTGCTGAAAAGGCTACCCCCGGAAGAGGACTCGTGGTCGCCAAGGGGGCCGCTGGTGTCCCCTTTGCCCCTTGGTGTTGTCCTGGTTACCGGTCGCTCCCAATGGTGGTCGAGGGTGGCGCAAGGTGGGGCCCTCATCTGGCGATATGAAGTAAGGCTCACGCATGTGAAGCTAGCCGCCCATGACACTCTCACGTAATAACAAGTGGGGCTGTACATGCCCGGAGTCTCAGGAGTGCCGCCCTCGGGCCTCGGGGGCTCCCTCCCACATCCTAGTGGCAGCACTTAACTCCACGCTGGTGAGAAGCCTTGAAGACAAGAAGACTAGACTAGGTTCTGGACGAGGCCATTTGCTTTGAATCCCTTTTCTGTAGCCTTGCCTTCTGGATTTGCATTTAAGTTGAAGTTGAATTTTCATTGACGCGCGCGGGGGGTGCCTTTTCTCGTTCGAGTGATTTCTTGCTATCCGGTTCTCGCCTTATTTGGAGCTCATGCTCGTTGCCCCCTCCTCAAGAGCCCCTCGCAAGCTGGGCTGGGCGTGCCACACGCGCGCCGCATGCGCACCAACGCTACAACTGGTGCTTGCCTCTCACGAGGCCCCCTCGGATGTGTCGGCAGGCTCCTCAGGAATCCCAGAAGCTCGCCACCTCACGACCCAGCTTGGGACTTGCAGTGACTAAGGTAAGCCACGATGGAAAACTCGCCTCCGAACTTATGGTTTTGCGCAGACGCATACTCAATTTAGGAATAGGAGAATAAAGACTGCGATTTGCTTACATGAGGGGCTCTTACAGTTTTTTAGGGCCACACCCAAGTTCTTGAATACAGCGTAAACAACAAGGAAACATGGGATCAGCCGGATATATCGCTCGCCATGTCCCCGGGTCATCTTCAGATGCACCACTGGCGTCGCTGTCGCTAGCGTCGCCATCACCTTCTCCGGCACCACCATCACCATCGTCAACCACGTCGCCTTCGTCCATCGCGACTACCACCCCATCATCCTCAGAAGCGAAGGCCTGGACCAACGCCTCCACGTTGTCCTCCACCCACCGCGCCAGGTTGCCTCGGATGGCCTGGGGTACGGAGGCGATGGCGGCATCGAAGTCGAAGTTGGGATAGGTGTTCAGGAGATAGCTGAACACGCGGGAGAACTGGTGCTCAAGCAGGCCATGGCTCCTCACCTCCACAAGCTGGCGAGCTCTATCGGATCGAGTCTCCAAGCACCTCACCACATCGGTGAAGAAGTGAAGGTGGCTGGCATAGTCGTTCACTTGGGGGTGAGGGGCGTTCTCGTCACAGATATGGCCCAGGGCAGTATTGACCCTGTTCCGAAGGTCCTGAAGCATGGGAGCATGTACGCGCTCCAATGTCCGCCGCTGCAGCACTTCCTCCCTGTTTTGCCGCGCAATAGACTTAGCGTTGGCAACCCGCTTCTGAAGAGAGAGCAGCTCGGCGCGAGCAGAGGCCAGTTCTGCCTGCGCCGTGACCAGGGCTGCTGTCGTGGCCTCCTCGCACCTCTCCGCCTCAGCTAGCCTGGGCCTAAGGGTAGCAACCCTACCCCTACCCACAGACTCCGTCTCTACAAGCTTCAACTTCAGGTCATGCGTACCCTCAAGATCTGCGCGAGCCTCGGCTACCCGGCGATCAACCTCCTCCTAGGCCCTGGCCTCGCGCGCATCGACGGTGTCCTCCACTTGGGCGACTTGGCTCTCCCTCATCTCCAATCGCTCAAGCTCGAGGCTGCGTTCCACGGCTTCCAGCGCCAGCGCTTCCTCGAGCTTCCAGATCTCTTCCTCCTCGGCGGGTGCCCCCCTCATCGATGCAAGGGCGGCTTTGCGCGCCTCCACCTGCTGCTCCATGGACGCACTCCAGGCTTGGAGCTCCCATGCACGCTTCTTCGTAGTCTCGTGGCGACGGTCAGCCTCGCGAGCCTCCTCCAAAGCTCGGGAGCAAGCTTCACGAGAAACCTCAAGGGACGCCTCCGCCTTTGCATTGTCGAGATCGTCCTGATGGTGACCAAGGTTGATATCCACCTCCAGCTTATGCCATTCCTCCACCAGCCGAAGACCCTCAGCCCTGAGGCGCACGTCGACGTCCGCGTGTTCCCCACCAAGCCGGTTCATCGCGCCCATCGCCTCCTGGAATAGCTCATGGTGAACGACGCTTTGTTCATGCTCAAACTCAAGAGCATGGCCCATCTTGTCCTCCACCACAGGGGCTGCGGCTAAGGCCCGAGGTGGCGCACCCCCTCTCGGCAGGGGGCGGGGGGCTGGCGTTGCCCCAGACGCCAGCCAGGCCTCGCGAGGGGCCCGAATGAGTCGAGGCCCGCTGCTCGAGGAGGAGCCAAAGGCTGGAGCCGCCCAGTTACCATCCATGTCTAAAGGAGGGGCCCTCGACATGCTTGCTGAGCCCCAAGCAAGGCCGCGAAGGAGGGACAATGAGGGTGCGGACTCAAAGCGCCATGGAGGCGAGCGTGCCTCTCCAACCGACCCTGCTCCAGGGATGGCATGCAGGCTCGGGGCGCTCAAGGCCAGCGGGGGAGTCGAGGAAAGAGGAGGTCGCTTCTCGGGAGACACATCGGCCTTGGCGGAAGGGACCCTGAAGAGCTAACGTCAGGAAGGGAAGCAGCACTCAAGAAACGACAAATATATAGTACTTACTCGTTGATGGTGATGTACTTCCTCCGCTTCAACAGCCTGAAGATACCACTGCTGCTCGGGGATCCTTTCCTCTTGTGGAGCTCCTCGAAGTCCATGCAAAGCCAACCGAATCGCTGGACGTGGCAGCCGGCACGGGGCGCAGCCGGGGAAGCGCTCGAAGGGACAGCTTCAGGGGCACCGAGATGAGGAGAGCAATCAGGCACCGTCTGACCGCGACCCCCCGAGGCCTCCGGAGCTTTGGCCTCGGGAGCCGCTGCTACCTCTTGAGCACTGCGTTAGTTTTCCCTTGAAGAGGAAAGGGTGATGTAGCAAAGTAGCGTAAGTATTTCCCTCAGTTTTTGAGAACCAAGGTATCAATCCAGTAGGAGGGTACGTGCGAGTCCCTCGCACCTACACAAAACAAATAAATCCTCGCAACCAACGCGATAAGGGGTTGTCAATCCCTTCACGGTCACTTACAAGAGTGAGATCTGATAGATATGATAGGATAATATTTTGGTATTTTTGTGATAAAGATGCAAAGTAAAATAAAAGCAAAGTAAAAAAGCAAAGGAAATAACTAAGTGTTGGAAGATTAATATGATGAAGATAGACCCGGGAGCCATAGGTTCCACTAGTGGCTTCTCTCAAGAGCATAAGTATTTTACGGTGGGTGAACAAATTACTGTTGAGCAATTGACAGAATTAAGCATAGTTATGAGAATATCTAGGTATGATCATGTATATAGGCATCACGTCCGAGACAAGTAGACCGACTCCTGCCTGCATCTACTACTATTACTCCACTCATCGACCGCTATCTGGCATGCATCTAGAGTATTAAGTTCATAAAAACAGAGTTACGCCTTAAGCAAGATGACATGATGTAGAGGGATAAATTCACGCAATATGACAAAAACCCCATCTTGTTATCCTCGATGGCAACAATACAATACGTGCTTTGCCGCCCCTAATGTCACTGGGAAAGGACACCGCAAGATTGAACCCAAAGCTAAGCACTTCTCCCATTGCAAGAAAGATCAATCTAGTAGGCCAAACCAAACTGATAATTCGAAGAGACTTGCAAAGATAACCAATCATACATAAAAGAATTCAGAGAAGATTCAAATATTGTTCATAGATAAACTTGATCATAAACCCACAATTCATCGGTCTCAACAAACACACCGCAAAAAGAAGATTACATCGAATAGATCTCCACGAAAGAGGGGGAGAACATTGTATTGAGATCCAAAAAGAGAGAAGAAGCCATCTAGCTAACAAATATGGACCCTAAGGTCTGAGGTAAACTACTCACACTTCATCGGAGAGGCTATGGTGTTGATGTAGAAGCCCTCCGTGATCGATTCCCCTTCCGGTGGAGCTCCGGAACTGGCCCCAAGATGGGATCTCATGGGTATAGAAGGTTGCGGCGGTGGAATTAGGTTTTTGGCTCCGTATCTGATCGTTTGGGGGTACGTAGGTATATATAGGAGGAAGAAGTACGTCGGTGGAGCAACAGGGGGCCCACGAGGGTGGAGGGCGCGCCCTGGGGTGTAGGCGCGCCCCCTACCTCGTGGCCTCCTGGAAGCTTCTCTTATGTAGGGTCAAAGTCTCCTGGATCTTGTTCGTTCCAAAAATCACTTTCCCGAAGGTTTCATTCCGTTTGGACTCCATTTGATATTCTTTTTCTGCGAAACTCTGAAATAGGCAAAAAACAACAATTCTGGGTTGGGCCTCCGGTTAATAGCTTAGTCCCAAAAATAATATAAAAGTGGATAATAAAGCCCAATAATGTCCAAAACAGAAGATAATATAGCATGGAGCAATCAAAAATTATAGATACGTTGGAGACGTATCATGCATCCCCAAGCTTAATTCCTGCTCGTCCTCGAGTAGGTAAATGATAAAAACAAAATTTTTGATGCAGACTGCTACTTGGCATAATTTCAATGTAATTCTTCTTAATTGTGGTATGAATATTCAGATTCGAAAGCTTCAAGATAAAAGTTTATATTGACATAAAAATGATAATACTTCAAGCATACTAACTAAGAAATTATGTCCTCTCAAAATAACATGGCCAAAGAAAGTTCATCCCTACAAAATCATATACTTTACTCATGCTCCATTTTCGTCACGCAAGAATGCTCTCATCATGCACAACCCCGATGACAAGCCAAGCAATTGTTTCATACTTTAGTAATCTCAAACCTATAAACTTTCACGCAATACATGAGCGCGAGCCATGGACATAGCACTATGGGTGGAATAGAATATGATGATGGGGGTTATGTGGAGAAGACAAAAAAGGAGAAAGTCTCACATCCATGAGGCTAATCAATGAGCTATGGAGATGCCCATCGATTGATGTTAATGCAAGGAGTAGGGATTGCCATGCAACGGATGCACTAGAGCTATAAATGTATGAAAGATCAACAAAAGAAACTAAGTGGGTGTGCATCCGACTTGCTTGCTCACGAAGACCTAGGGCACTTTAGGAGGCCCATTGTTGGAATATAAAAGCCAAGTTCTATAATGAAAAATTCCCACGAGTATATGAGACAAAACAAGAGACTCTCTATCATGAAGATTATGGTGCTACTTTGAAGCACAAGTGCGGTAAAGGATAGTAGCATTGTCCCTTCTCTCTTTTTCTCTCATTTTTTTGGGCCTTCTCTTTTTTTATGGCCTTTCTTTTCTTTTTTTATTACTCACTTGGGACAATGCTCTAGAAAATGATGATCATCACACTTCTATTTATTTACAACTCAATGATTACAACTCGATACTAGAACAAAGTATGACTCTATATGAATGCCTCCAGCGGTGTACCGGGATATGCAATGAACCAAGAGTGACATGTATGAAAGAATTATGAATGGTGGCTTTGCCTCAAATACTATGTCAACTACATGATCATGCTAAGCAATATGACAATGATGAACGTGTCATGATAAACGGAATGGTGGAAAGTTGCATGGCAATATATCTCGGAATGGCTATGGAAATGCCATAATAGGTAGGTATGGTGGCTGTTTTGAGGAAGATATAACGAGGTTGATGTGTGAAAGTGCGTATCGTATCACGGGGTTTGGATGCACCGGCGAAGTTTGCACCAACTCTCAATGTGAGAAAGGGCAATGTACGGTACCGAAGAGGCTAGCAATGATGGAAGGGTGAGAGTGCGTATAATCCATGGACTCAACCTTAGTCATAAAGAACTCATATTCTTATTGAAAACAAATCTGCAATTCATCAAAAACCAAGCACTATGCGCATGCTCCTAGGGGGGTAGATTGGTAGGAAAAGACCATCGCTCGTCCCCGACCGCCACTCATAAGGAAGACAATCGAAGAACACCTCATGTTTCAAATTTGTTACACAATGTTTACCATACGTGCATGCTACGGGACTTGCAAACTTCAACACAAGCATTTCTCAAATTCCCAACTACTCAACTAGCATGACTTTGATATTATTACCTCCATGTCTCAAAACAATCATCAAGCATCAAACTTCCCTTAATATTCAAAACACTCATAATAAAGTTTTTACTAATCTTGAATACCTACCATATTAGGATTATTTAAGCAAATTACCATGCTATTTAAGACTATCAAAATAATCTAAGTGAAGCATGAGAGATCAATAGTTTCTATAAAACAAATCCACCATCGTGCTCTAAAAGATATAAGTGAAGTACTAGAGCAAAACTATATAACTCAAAAGATATAAGTGAAGCACATAGAGTATTCTAATAATTTCCGAATCATGTGTGTCTCTCTCAAAAGGTATGTACAGCAAGGATGATTGTGGTAAAATAAAAATCAAAGACTCAAATCATACAAGACACTCCAAGCAAAACACATATCATGTGGTGAATAAAAATATAGCTCCAAGTAAAGTTACCGATGGAAGTAGAGGAAAGAGGGGATGCCTTCCCGGGCATCCCCAAGCTTTGGCTTTATGGTGTACTTAGATTATCTTGGGGGTTCCATGGGAATCCCCAAGCTTAGGCTCTTTCCACTCCTTGTTCCATAATCCATCAAATCTTTCACCCAAAACTTGAAAACTTCACAACACAAAACTTAACAGAAAATCTCGTTAGCTCCGTTAGCGAAAGAAAACAAAAGACCACTTCAAGGTACTGTAATGAACTCATTCTTTATTTATATTGGTGTTAAACCTACTGTATTCCAACTTTTCTATGGTTTATAAACTATTTTACTAGCCATAGATTCATCAAAATAAGCAAACAACACACGAAAAAACAGAATCTGTCAAAAACAGAACAGTCTGTAGTAATCTATAACTAACGCAAACTTCTGGAACTCCAAAACATCAGACAAAATAGTACGACCTAGAAAAAAAATTATTGATCAGCAGCAATTGGAATCAATATTTTATCACGTTCTGGTGATTTTTAACAATTAATTTCGTGAACAGAAAGTTTCTGGAAATTTCTGCAAGATCAAATAACTATCATCCAAGAAGATCCTATAGGTTTAACTTGGCACAAACACTAATTAAAACATAAAAACACATCTAACTAGAGGCTAGAACAAAGATTTATTCCTAAACAGAAGAAAAAAGCAAAAAACTAAAAATAAAATTGGGTTGCCTCCCAACAAGCGCTATCGTTTAACGCCCCTAGCTAGGCATAATAGCAAGGATAGATCTAGGTATTGCCATCTTTGGTAGGCAATCCATAAGTGGCTCTCATGATAGATTCATATGGTAATTTTATTTTCTTCCTAGGGAAGTGTTCCATTCCCTTCTTTAAAGGAAATTGGAATCTAATATTCCCTTCCTTCATATCAATAATTGCACCAATCGTTCTAAGGAAAGGTCTACCAAGAATAATAGGACATAAAGGATTGCAATCTATATCAAGAACGATAAAATCTACGGGCACATAGTTCCTATTTGCAACAATAAGAACATCATCAATTCTTCCCATAGGTTTCTTAGTAGTGGAATCCGCAAGGTGCAAGTTTAAAGAGCAATCATCAAAATCATGGAAACCTAACAAATCGCACAAAGTTTTGGGAATAGTGGAAACACCAGCACCCAAATCACACAAAGTATAGAACTCATGATCCTTAATCTTAATTTTAATAGTAGGTTCCCACTCTTCATAAAGTTTTCTAGGGATAGAAACTTCCAACTCAAGCTTTTCTTCATAAGATTGCATCAAGGCATCAACGATATGTTTGGTAAAGGATTTATTTTGACTATAAGCATGAGGAGAATTTAGCACGGATTGCAACAAGGAAATACAATTTATCAAAGAGAAATTGTCATAATTAAATTCCTTGAAATCCAAAATAGTGGGTTTATCAACATCTAGGGTTTTGATTTCTTCAATCCCACTTTTATCACTTTTAGCATCAAGATCTAAAAACTTCGAATTTTTGGAACGCCTTCTAGGTAAAGGTGGATGATATTCAGTCCCATCATTATCAAGATTCATATCACAAAACAAAGATTTAATAGGGGACACATCAATAACTTTTAGATCTTCATCTTTATTTTCATAGAAATTTTATGAACACGCTTTTATAAAGCAATCTTTCTTAGCACGCATCCTAGCAGTTCTTTCTTTTCACTCATCAATGGAAATTCTCATGGCTTTGAGAGACTCACTGATATCAGGCTTAGGAGGAATAGATCTAAGTTTTAAGGAATCAACATCAAGAGAAATTCTATCAACGTTCCTAGACAATTCATCAACTTTAAGCAATTTCTCTTCAAGCAAAGCATTGAAATTCTTTTGTGAATTCATAAACTCTTTAAAACTAGTCTCAAATTCAGAGGGCATCTTATTAAAATTTCCATAAGAGTTGTTGTAGGAATTACCATTATTATTAGAGAAATTACTAGGATAAGGCCTAGGATTAAAGTTTCCTCTATACGCATTATCACCAAAATTATTCCTACCAACAAAATTCACATCCATAGATTCATTATTATTCTCAATCAAAGTAGACAAAGGCATATCATTAGGATCAGAAGAAACACTCTTAGTAGCAAATAATTTCATAAGTTCATCCATCTTTCCATTCAAAACATTAATTTCTTCTATCGTATGCACTTTTTTATTAGTAGATCTTTCAGTGTGCCATTGAGAATAATTAACCATAATATTATCTAGGAGTTTAGTAGCTTCTCCTAAAGTGATTTCCATAAAAGTGCCTCCCGCGGCCGAATCTAAAAGATTTCTAGAAGCAAAATTCAATCCGGCGTAAAATTTTTGTATAATCATCCACAAATTCAAACCATGAGTAGGGCAATTGCATATCATTAATTTCATCCTCTCCCAAGCTTGTGCAACATGTTCATGCTCAAGTTGCTTAAAATTCATAATATCGTTTCTAAGAGAGATGATCTTAGAGGGAGGAAAATACTTAGAGATAAAAGCATCTTTGCACTTATTCCAAGAATCAATACTATTTTTAGGCAAAGATGAAAACCAAGCTTTAGCGCGATCTCTAAGCGAAAAAGGAAATAGCTTCAATTTAACAATATCATTATCGACATCTTTCTTCTTTTGCATATCACACAAATCAACGAAGCTATTTAGATGAGTAGCGGCATCTTCACTAGGAAGGCCGGAAAATTGATCTTTCATGACAAGATTCAACAAAGCAGCATTGATTTCACAAGATTCAGTATCGGTAAGAGGAGCAATCGAAGTGCTAAGGAAATAATTATTGTTGGTATTGGTAAAGTCACATACAATACAAAAAAATACACTTCCGTGATGATACATGTTTCTCACAGTAGGTCGCTTTTTTTGTCATGCATGTACATTCATGAAAAATTTATGACAGAATCAAGATAGTCATACCTGTGCTGCTATAGAAGTGTTCCATGACATTACCAAAATTATCATCACGGAAGTGTCCACTTCCATGACGATAAATCACGCGTCACAGAAGAGCTTTCGTCAAGGGTGACCGACAACACGTGTCATCCACCGTAACGGAATGCCGTTAAGCTATCGGGTCGGGTTTTGGATCCGATAACCCGTTAACAGCCCCGACCAATGGGAAATTTCCACGTGTAAAATTCTTATTGGCCGGACGAAACACGTGTCAGCTCGTTAGTGGGTCAGATAGGCGCCTATGATATGTCGACACATGGCATGGCCCAACAGTGGCCCATTCCGGTGAAAAAGGCCGGCCCAGTAAAAATTAGCAGGCCGGCCCATATAAGGCCTACTTGTGTCAGGTCCATTTAAGCCCACGGCCCATACGAGATGTGCCAATTCGGCCCGTTAAAGATTTGACACCATTGCAGCCCATTGTCAGTTTGAGCCCATTAACAGCCCGCTACATACTTAGGCTCAATATCGGCCCGATGAGATTTCGGCCTGTTAACGGCCCATTTAATGGATGGGCCAATTTTCAGGATGTACATCTTTCGGCCTTTTAGCAACCCATTTAAATGTTGGGCTCATTTCTGGCCCGGTGTGTCTTTCAGCCTATTGTCGGCCCTTAAATCTGATGGGCCATTTGTAGTCGGACCTGAGTTTCGGCCTTTTAGTGGCCCATTTAAGTGTTGGGCCAATTTCTGGCCCGATGTCACTTTTACCCTGTTGACGGCCCATAAATCAGTTGGGCCAATTGTAGTTGGACCTGAGTTTTGGACTTTTAGCGACCCATTCAAGTGTTGGGACAATTACCGTTCCTGTGTGCCTTTCGGCCTGTTAACGGGCCATAAATGAGTTGGGCCGTTTGTAGTCCGACCTTAGTTTTGGCCTCTTAACGGCCCATGCCCTTCATGGTCCAATACCAGCCCGGTTTCTCTTTCGGCCTGCTAAAGGCCCACAACACAGTTGGGCCGTTTACAATGCGACCTCACTTTCGGCCTCTTAGCGGCCCATGCTCTTCATGGTCCAATACAAGCCCGCTGTCTCTTTCGGCCTGCTAAAGGCCTACAGTATAGTTGGCCCATATGTAGCCCAAACTTAGTAACGGACTGTTAACGGCCCATGAAATAAATTGGGGCCACCTGTTGCCCGCTTCGATGTCGGCCTATTAACGACCCAAGAGGTAAGAGGGCCGACCATTAACTTTCGGCCTAGTAACGGCCCATTAACTCAATGGGACCACTAAAGTTCGTTCATGTCTTTAGGCCAAATTAGATAATTTGAGCCCATTACGACGAGCAAAGGTACGACATACAGGGAATAACGTTGCACATCCAGAATATATTACAGGAAATTACATCCACTGGGCATACAAAGATTGATGCCAGTGCAAATAAATGAGCAGAACCTAACCATCTACAACGTCACAATCTGCAATATCAGCACAGATGACGCCCATAAGCATGTGGGCAAGTTCTTGCTGCTTTGCCACACTGTCTCTGAAAACATTGATCAGTTGTTGTGTCGCACGACTCTGCACCTCTGATTCATCCACCATTTCCATCATTGCTTCGGCCATTAATTGGTTCACAAACATACATTTATTCCGTTGCATTCGAGACAGAGGATACTGAACAGATTCAGATGGCGATTTTGGCAGGCTTGTATTATGGAAGTGGAGAGTGTCTTGACCACTGCATCATAACGTAAATTAGGACGGGAACCAAACAGATTAATCATGAGTTATTGCCATATTACCTGGCCTAGATTTACTGGAAAGAAACAATGGGGTTGCCTTGCTATTTTTAGAGTTTGTCTTCTTATCTTCAGCAGCCTGCACAAAATTAACACACTAGCATTGCTATCATTGGCCAAGTCAGATAATAGGAAAGCAACATTGACACAACGAACGTTTTGGCAACTAGCCTACACCAAATTAACACAATATGGCACAGCTATCATCAGCCAGGTAAGGTAATACGAAAGCAACATTGACACAATGAATGAATGGGCAACCAGAGAAGCACTACAATTCAGTAATGTGCTTGATATGAGATAGCACATTCATGCAGCTCAGTACGCAAAACTACCAGGCAGTTTTCCTTACAAAAATCAACATTGGCGCCTTTAACATTTTGCTACAACTAATTTTAGATTAGATAAAGGTTAGATTCACGCCGATTAACAAAATACATGCCGATGTAAAAATATAGTGATATACAACATGTACTTACATCAGCACTGGTGCACAGAGAATTCCCGCAAGATATTTTCCTCGAAGGCGATCCCAATGGAGGAAGTCTTGTATCGTTTAACCTTATTTTCTAAAACAGAGACGGGTAAGAAACATGTAGAAAATATGATCAGAATGCTATAAAATTTCATGATGCGAGGATATGCACATGCTTCTAAGAATGGAGTTGACATTCTTTTGCTGGACCGGAGCGGACTAGTTCTTTGGCCACTGGAATCTGCTTATTATCAGTGGGAGTTGGGTTTCTCTGTGCTGGAGCAGTATCTATGAAAAATGGAGTTGGTTTATTATCTCCTGGCGCTTGGATCTTTTGGAAAGACCTGGTTTGTAACCCTTCAGATTCTAACATAGCCGTCTTCCCCTTGCATGCCTTATATAGAAGAATGGTGATTCAGTTGTAAAACATGCTACAACAGAGATGGAATAGGTACTGAAGAATAGAAAGGCATGACATATTGACATGTATTCACTCCATCCGGAAATATATGGATGGGTCTAGGCGTATTTCAGTTCTAGATACATCCAGTTTTATCCATTTCTGTGACATTTAATCCGGACGGAGGGAGTATGATGTAAGAGCTAGGGATACAACGGGACAACACAGTAAAAAAACACTGAAAAACCCACTGCAGAACCAAAGTATTCAAACCCACTGATATGAGATAGTACACTCATGCAGCTCAGGATGCAAAACTACCAGGCAGTTTTCCTTGCAAAAATCAACATTGTGGCCTTTAATCATATATTTTGCTACAACTATATTTAGATCAGATAAAGGTTGGATTCACGCTGATTAACAAAATACATGCTGATGTAAAAATATAGTGATATACAACAGGTACTTACATCTACATTGGAGCACAGAGAATTCCTGCAAGAATCTTTCCTCATAAACGATACCATTGCAGAAAATCTTCTATCTGTTAAGCTTATTTTCTAAAAGAGAGATGGGTAAGAAACATGTAGAAAATATGATCAGCATGCTATAAAATTTCATGATGCAAGGATACGCACACGCTTCTTAGAATTGAGTTGACATATTTTTGCTAGACTGGAGCGAACTAGTTTCATTGGCCACTGGAATCTGCTTATTATCAGTAGGAGTTGGGTTTCTCTGTGCTGGAGCAGTATCTATAAAAACTGGAGTTGGTTTATTATCTCCTGGCGTTTGGATCTTTTGCAAAGGCCTTGTTTGTAACCCTTCAGATTCTAACATAGTCGTCCTCCCCTTGCATGCCATGTATAGAAGAATGGTGCTTTAATTATAAAACATGCGGCAACAGAGAGATGGAATAGGTACTGAAGAATAGAAAGGCATGACATATTGACATGTATTCCCTCCATCCGGAAAAAATGGATGGGTCTAGGCGTATTTTAGTTCTAGATACATCCATTTTTATCCATTTCGACAACATGTAATCCGGACGGAGGGAGTATGGTGTAAGAGCTAGGGATACGATAGGACAACACAGCAAAAAAACTAGTTGAATGTAAAATTGTATGCTAGCGGAATACGTACAGAAATAACTAAGGCAACATACACGTGTATGATTGGGAAAATAAGATGGCATTGCAACAGAGCACTAGAACAGCACTTCAATGTAAAAAAAACATGGTATGGTAGACAGATGAAGTACATACTGATGAATAACAATGCATAAGATATTCAGAAGCATGATGTCCAAATTAAGCAGATGGCATTGCGATAGAGTAGAATGACAGTACTTGAATTTGAAAACATGTTATCATGAATGGAATAGGTACTGAAAAACAGGAAGGCATGACATATTTAGATGCATGATGAGCATGCTAAGCACATGGCATTGCAACAGAGTAGATACACTCCAGGACATTATATGCATGTTGTACCCATATCACAGGCCAAGTTAGAGCAAGGACCTTGTGGGGTGAAGAGGATTCATCATCTTTCTGCAAGTCTTCTGAAGAACTGCCTTTACATGTTCCATCATATTGGGTATCATTGACATCAAGTTTATTGGCCTTTACATTGCTCCGTGAAGTTCTTGTGGATATATCAGTGTGTGCAATTATATCTGAGATGCATGGAAGACAACTAGTAGTTAGATTTATGTAATGAGTGCCTGTAGGAGACGACATAAATAGTAGGACCGGGGTTAACTAGCAGCAACAGGTCTCATAAACTAAAGGGAGAACATAGATGAAAGCTACAGAATATGTATCGTTTGTACTCGAGATTAACTAGATGGCACAGAAAAGTATTAAAGAACAACATAGGAAATACTAGAAGTGGTATAATACTATAATCACCAGCCTGTGGGATAGCATTGGCTGATGGATGATAACTATGGAACAGTGTTACCTAAAGAACAATATCTTAGCTGAACTATGGAACATCGTTAACTCCTGAACAAGACCCGTAAGAGATCAGCATGAATATACAGTGAAATGTGATGATCTATTTTCCATGCTTAGATGAATAACAAAGCCATAAATGTTGCACACAAGTAAGATGAGGGTACAACCTATCGGGCTGCCATCCATAGGAGTGAGCATCATGTGCTGACTTGTCGATGGCCCTACAGTTGTTGTGGCTGTGCATGTCGGGCACGCGCATTCGATGGAGGGAACTCTTGAGTGGGGACTATAGCTCCCTTCTGGTGTATGCTTCCCTTGTTGGAGCAGCTGTGGTGAGTCGGAAGACGGTGCGTCAGAAGATGCAGATAACGCATAATGTTAAGAACGACATATCTCTTTGATCTGAAGAAATACACTAAGAGATCAACAGCAAGGTACGAGAGTGGTCACACGTCTGTTGACTGAAGACTAAATTGGGGTCACACGATTTTATTTTATTTTGATACTGTCCGATCTACGCCGGATGGCTGGCCGTCTTGTGCCTCCCGACTGACACTGTTCGGAATCTTCCCCGAAGAGCCAGCGACCAATGGCAGAGCAGCCTGCCTCCGCCGTCCGTGGCCCCGGCCAAAACCCTGCTCCCCGCCCCACCGCACTGCCGTGGTTGTGCCGCCCCCGGGCCAATCCACAAAGACTCCCCGTCATCCAGATCCGGTGGCGGCAGTACCTTCAACCCACGCAACTCTAAAAGATAGCCATCTAAGCGCTGCTTCCGCGGCGAACTTGCGGCCCCGCACCCTTAGGTTAGACACCAGCCAACCGGTAGCCTAGGCGCTCCGCCGCCTCGAGGGGTGCTGCTTCCCATTGCAAATCGATTGGCCCAAAATAAAAATTCAGACAACTGACGCCTAAATAAAGTGATTTGAGATGAGGGTGCGACCTATCTTGCGGCATGGTGAAGTAGGCAGGTCCAGCTGCCGAGTCGGTGAGGCCGACGCGGTTGCGGTGGCGACCGGTGGCAGGGAAAGAGCGATGTCGCGACGGTCGACGGCTATGCCGAAGCAGCGCCAGGACTCTGGATGGATCCGAAGTTGGAGCCGCTCCAGCGCCATGAACAACGGTGGGGGTGAATCGGCTCCGGTACTATTCACGCGGCCATCGTCGAGGCAGCACCAGCAGCACGGAGTAAGAGGCACACGGCCCAGTGCATGATGGCAAATGGACAGTGTCTCCGGCATTAGGGAGGAGGGCGGCTGTGAAATTGGTGCGGTGGGGGCGCCATGGAGGTGGGGTGAGGTTTCGCGGCTCGGGAGAAGGGAGCTTCCCGGGGAGAAGGTGATTTGGTGCCCACAAGGTATGAATGGGGGCGGGCGAGGGGGAATTGGGAGGGGAGTGGAACCATATCTTACGGTCGCATTTGTCTGAAATGTGAGGTGGAGTTACAGTTCTACCCTTGCCTATAGGCTTCTCGGCTTGGGTCTGTGTACTAAGGGTCGGGGATAGAAGAGTAACTTTGCTTCTCCCCAAATAGTGGGCGAGAGCGATTTCGGGCGAGGAGGGCGTGTTTTGAACTACAGTGGGCGCGAGCGATTTCGGGCGAGGAGAGCATGTTTTGAAATAGTGGGCGCGAGCTATTTCGGGCGAGGAGAGCTTGTTTTGCCAACCATGGTTTATGAATTATTCGGCACATGTCATTTCGTCCAAGGAGAAGGCGCGGTTGGATGAAGTTACGAACCTACCCTCGATGTACAACGGGCCAATTGATGCGTGTCCCACATAGGACGGTAATTTCGCATCTCCCATTTATTTGCTCGGGCGAATTCCACCGAGCAGAGAGGATGTTTAACGGTTCGTTCAAATTTTGGGAGAACGAGCATCCATCTCTACCTTACCAAGTCGATTCGGATCAAATTTTGAAATATTAGCTTGCCACTTCTTTTTTAGATGGAGAGATGATGCTCGGGAGTAATGTGTTTTTACATGCTTGTTGCTAGCGATTTACTATATGACAAATAGTTGACCCACTCAAAAACGCGAACCAAACCCAAAATGAAATATCTCGATTCAATGAAATAGCTCGTTCAGTAGGTCAAAATAGTGAACTAAATCCAAAATTGAACACCTCAATCGAGTAGCATGTTGTACAGTATTATAGTACTCCATGAACATGTTGAAAGTCAAATTAATGAACTTGTTTGATATACGCATATATCCGTTCATGTGTGGATTGCAGACAACATGTTCTCCAATTTAAATATTTGAATGCAAGTTTATATCGAAACATGGTTTATATCAGTCTTTGATGCATAAAACGCGACCTCCCCCTCTCCCAGACTCCTGTTCTCTCTCTCTCTCTCGCCGACAATCTTCAATTCTGTCGCATGCATCCGACACAAAAACCTTGTTGGTCCCTCTCCCTTTCTCTCCATCTCCCTCTCTCTCTCTCTCTTTGTGTGTGTGTTGGGGGGGGGGTCTTTCTAGTTCGCATGCATATATACACCATCTATAGGTCTCTCTCGCACACTATGTATGATACTCTAGCTAGTCCAAGCTAGATATCTTGGGTGCACTCATCGTACGCACACAGATTCCTTGGCTCTTTGCCTGTAACTCTCTCACGCACCACTATGTCATCTCGGAGCTCTTCCCCCCCCTCTCTCAAACTCTCCATCTACCTGGGTCACACATACACATGCATATCTCACTCGCACTCGATAGGCCCATCTAAAACTCTATCTCTCCCCCTCGTTCTCTCTCCATCTCAAATGCGCACACACACAATCTCATGCCCAGCTAGCCAAGTATGATGGTCTCTCACTCAATTGTAGGCACACGCAGTCCCCCCTATATGTATATGACTTGCTAATCTTAGTCTCCATCACAAGCATGTGCATGGTCTATCTCGATTTCTCTCGGGGCATCTTTCTATCGCGCACGCACTCCCTCGATCTCCCACCCATATAGTCCCCTCACAATCTCGACGGGATCTCTCTATCACAAACACACCCTCTCTCCCTCCCCATGCGTCCATGCCATCCATGTGTCCCTCTCGACCTTTGTTCCTTGTTGGCCACACCTCTACTGGACATGTGCTACAGGGTTGTCTCTCTCCGTTGCAAACAATCACACACTAACTATCTTCGTTTATCTCCTCGCCTCGCTTTTCCATCTCGGAGATGCATGCGTGATATGTTTGCATAAGAAACGAAAAAACATACTCTCTCTCTAATTTATCGTTTGTTGTCACTTTCTCTTTCACACACATACTCTTTTTGCACACTTACTCATTCTCCTTCACATGCACTTGATCTGTCTCGACTGAGGCACTCTCCTTGGTCCATAGCATACAGATTTATTGAAAAGTCAAACATCACAAAGTTTGACCATGTACATGGAGAAAAAGAATTACATCTAGTACGACAAACATATACCATTAGATTCACCATGAGATGTAGTTTTGTATGATGTATCTTTGATATTGTAGATATAAATAACATTTGCGTAAACCTGATCAAAGTTTCCAAAGTTTGATTTCTAAAAAATTTAAATGCACTGCATGATCGAGCGGATGGAATATCTCTTTCCCCCTCTCATCTATCTGACGCACCACTCAACCTTATCGGGGATCCTCAATCTCTCTCAAACTTTATTGGTCAGTTTGGTTCGTGACCTAACCCTCATGCCTCGATGGCCGGTACTGCCTGGTGCGGACGTGAGATGTAAAATATTTCTGCCTGGCCAGGCTTGTGTAGAGCTGAAGCGTTTGGTTCATGCCTGGGCCAGGCAAAGCATCAACGTCCCATCAATCAATCCATGCTTCAATTATTTAATGCCAATATCCATCCATGTTGCTGTTAGCCTCGTGGCCACACGACCAGGCCCGGCCAGGCGTTTGAAATCGGTCGCCTGGGCCAGGCTACTTGCAGTGTCTGGAGTTCAGCCAGGCTAATTAAAGTGCAAGGGAACCCAGGCCAGGCGGGATTTGTTTTTCACAGGGTAGCAACCAAACAAGCGTGCATGAAATCCAGCCACAACCCCAGGCCAGGCAAAAGATGCTCAGGACGCAAGCCAAACTAGCCTTATATCTCCCTGGTTCACACATACACATGTCTCGCTCGCGCTATACATATAGACCCATCCAACACTCTCCGCCCTTGTTCTCTATCCATGTGACACGCACCCCCCTAAGTACCATAATCCCTCAATCCATCATAGGCGCAAGCACTCCCCCCCCCCCTCGATCCTAAGTATGATTATCTCTTACTAGCCATCAGGAACACACGTATTGTCTCCTTCCATCCATACGTCTATCTCGATATCTCTCGGGGCATCTTCTATCGCGCACACACCTTGTCACTCGATCTCCCACCCATGTAGTCCCATCACGGTCTCCAGGGGATCTCTCTATGACAAACATACACTCTCTCCTCCCCATGTCTGCATTTTCTCCATACGTCTCTCTCGACCTCTCTCCCTTGTTTGTCAGACCCCTCTTGGCTACGTGCTAGGGGTCTTGCTCTCTCGATTCCAAACAACCACACACTATCTCCTCACCTTGCCTCCGTTGTCGAAGATGCATGTGTGATATGTTTGCATAAGACACGCACGCTTTTTCTCTACTTTTATCGTCTGTTGTCCATGTCTCTTTCACACACACACACACACACACACACTTTTTTCACTCTCTCTCTCTCTCTTGTTAGGGACTCTATCACGTCCATAAGCATATGGATGTTTTGAAAAGTCAAACCTCAAAAAAGTTTGACCAGGTATATGTGGAGAAAAACATTTACATCTGGAACGATCATTAGATTCATCACAACATGTACTTACTTCATACTATCATTTATCTTTGGTATTGTAGATATAAGTAATTTCTTTATAAACTTGGTCAAAGTTTCAAAAGTTTGACTTAAAAAAATGTTGGAACTACATTATCGAACGGAGGGAGTAGCTCTTTCTCTCTCTTTTCTATCTCTCACGGGCCTCCCCTCTCACTCGAACTCTCTATACCGACGGATTATACGCTCACTGTGTCAGTGTATAGCTCCGTATATTGTTTAGTTGACCGGTCAACCAATCCATATGCTGCCTTGTCAGCTCATATTCTGTATCTTCGTGTGCTGGCCCATGTGGCAGTGGGTGAAAATAAGTAAACTAGAGGCCCATCTGACACGCGGTGAAGTAAACAAAGTTGAAACCACTCGGGGTAGCACCCCGCACGCTAGTAAATTGAGGGCGCATTGAGGACAAACTTCTTGAGCGGGAAGGACGCACTCGCGCACAATTCACCACTGCGCGGCGGCATGCACAGAAGGACGCACTCGCGCACACCCAGCACACAACACACACTAGCAAACGTGTACACCGGCGTCGCTGCCGGTTGAGATGGACGGCGAGGCAGCCAACAAGCGGATGCGGCTCGAGCCAAAACCGCATCTGGCGAGCCTGGACTTCATCAGCAGCCTCCCCGACGACACGTTGCTCGTCATCATCGGCCTCCTCCCCACCAAATCTGCCGTGCGGACCGCCCTGCTCTCCCGGCGGTGGCACCCCCTCTGGCGCTGCGTCCACCTCAACCTCACCGTCGACAGCTGCCTCTGCGACGGGGATTGCAAATGCATGGCCACATTCTCCAAGATCCTTTCATTGCACCCTGGGCCAGCCAAACGCCTTGACATACGCATGTTCAGTACCAACTGCAAGGCCCAACCCAAGTTCGACGAGTGGTTCTTATCCCCCGCCCTAGATCAGCTCGAGGAGCTCAGCTTTGAACCTGGACGATGTCGCTCTCTGCCGCCGTCCGCGCTACCGCCTCACGCCAATGCTGCGCCGTGCCAGCTTTAGCTCCTGCTATCTTCCCCAGATTAATGCCGCGCCCGCTATTCTTCTCCCTCAACTCAAGCAGCTCGAGACGTTGTCATCTCGAAGAAGGCTATGGAGCACCTGCTCCGCAGCTGTACTGCGCTTGAGTACCTTCGTCTTGAGTAGATCCACGGGTTCATTAGCCTCCACATCGCCTCGACGAATCTCCGATGGATTTATGTGTCTTGCTGGCCCCGCAAGAAGACATCAATTGGGAAGAGATCACTCCAACTGTTCCACATTACGTTCATTGAGAATGCACCTTTCCTTGAGAGATTGCTTGTATCGGATCTAGAAGGTCCAACAAAAATCAGGGTCATTGACGCGCCGAAATTGACAGCATTGGTGTACTCGTCTGCCAAATTCTCCGAACTCTTTATTGGATCCGTAATCGTTCAGGTACAACACTCATCTTCTTCTCCGTCTTCTTGAAATTCACATTTTTAAATTTCTTCTTGATGTATTTACGACCGTCTTCCAGAAAATGATTCCCACAAGCTTGACCCAGTCCATGCGCATAGTGAAGATCTTAGCACTAAAATCGATCGGCCCCAATCTGGATCAAGTTGTTGGATTCCTTACATGCTTTCCGTGCACGGAGAAGCTACTCATCGAGGTGAAACTTCTTTCCTATAAGTAAACGGTAATCACAACGTAGCTCAATTTTTTTTGTAATTTTCCCAAATTACGATGACAAGTGTAGTGTTCAAAACTGCATCTACGCACTGCACCGAAAGAAATGTTTGTAGTATTTTTTCTCACATGATCACCTGCATCGTTTTTATGCTGTACTACTATAGTAGCCTAGGCTAGTCATAGTGGAAAGTAACTTATGGTTACCCTAAGAGCAAGTACTACCTCCGTCCTGGTTTACTCTTCCAATTTTGTAGTATCAAAATTTGACCATAGATTTAACTGACAAAATGTTAATGCATGTCACTAAGAACTATATCGTTGGATTCGTATTTGAACACAATTTCAAATGGTGTAATTTTTAGTGACATGCATTGGCATTTTCTTAGGTAAATCTATGGTCAACATTTTATACTAAATATGAGGTAGTATTACAAAAGTGGGCTATGTAGGCTAAAACATGTGCCAAATTCACTTGTGATGCATTTGGCATCGATGCCCCTCCATTGCTCACCTGGTGTCCCAATCTGGATCACCTACTTTGCTCCGGTGGAAAATTAACTCACGCAATGAAAAAACACTGCGTGGGAGAGAGAGAGGACTGAGGCATTAAAAAAACACTTGTTTGGGAGAGTGAGAGGCTGGTGTAGTTGGTTTGATTGATTTGTTTATACATGTGGGTCTGTGTGCACAGCGGTGCCAAATCTCTCACATCGCGAGAGCGGTGCCAAAATCTTTTGATTTGACATCGATGCGTATTATGTGGCATACTTTTGCGAAATATGGCATAGGCCACATAGTGGAAGGCAACAAATGCCCAAGCTCTTCACGTGCTCCTAGTTAAATGAGAGGAAACAGAGAGAGAGAGAGAGAGAGAGTGAAAAAATATCACCAGCCAGCCAACCCTATCGTATGAGCGAATGATATTGGTACCTCTTGATGACACGGCAATCTTATGCAGCCAGCTGCTCTAATATGTTCTCTTCCTTTGCAGATAAAAAAGACCCGAAAGTGAAAAATGTGCTGCACTATAACAATCTCATCGAATGCCTTGATCTCCATCTTATAGAAATTGATTTGATCGACTACCGAGGCAGCACATCTGAGATTAAATTGGCCAGGTTCTTTGTTCTGGAGGCATGTGTGCTCAAAGTAATGAGGTTTGGCGTTCTCTAGCGCAACAATGAATGGCGTGCTGATCACCGCAAGCGTCTAAGCCTAAATGACAAAGTCTCCGCAGAAGCTGAATTTGTTTTTGAAACATCAAGTGGCCATAGACTCAAAAACTTATTTGCCCATTAGTGACTTGTCAGGGCAGTGGATTTTAGTTTGTACAATAATGCTGCATCCACCTAAAGTAACGAAAGTTCTTACGTAAACTTCCTAGTAATTCCCTCTTCGTAGGTGCAGTATTACTCCTAACATTTGTAATATCAGTTTGAAACTTGTAATATTGCCGTGTCCTATTCCTGCGTTTTCAAAATCTTGCGAATCAAACGGGTCCTGAGTTGGTGATGATGTTGTGCCTCCCATCTTTCACCAATAGCCGTCGGATCTAGATCTGACGCATACAAACCAAGCTTCTCCATTTTTGCAAAAAGATGCCCGCACTTTTTCCCTATTTACAAACAACTCCTTGTCTCTCACAATCAGCCTCATCTCCTCCCCACCACATCTAGGAGTAGAAGGCCGTGGAAAAATCTTGCGCGATGCCCGCTGCCGGAGCCGTCCACCCCCAATCTTGGTGTTCCATGCAATGCACGGGCATCTACGCACGGGAAATTATGCCGAACAGGGCTAGTTGTATGCAGGCTAGCTCTACAGCCATGATGATAGTGACTGCAGACGGTGAGGCTGACTATGGTATGCCGAACACGGCGCCTATACTCAGGTGTCATCCCCGGTGCAGGGTCTTGTCACTTCACTGTGAGGAGCAACACGTAATAATTTGACCAACGGGTAGTACAGTGCTAGTACTCCTACTACTACAAAGGTAGTATTACTACATAGGTAGTACTACTACTAGTACTAGTAGCACCACCGTCTGGATTTAGGAGTACTACCACGTCCATCTGGATTTTAGTATTTGACTAGCAATATCTAGTAATGCATGTCAGCAAAAATATACTACTCCCTCTGTAAATAAATACATGGTGTTTTATTCCTATCGGCGAGAGAACTTAATGTTTTTTTTGCTAACTAGAGTACTGTAATAGGATTACATGCAATGAACTAAACTTGTCATTACTCTATACAATGATACTACAGTAATTATCTTACCTTTCGCATCAACTTCATAATTTTCATACGTACTCCATGCATGAACGGCGCCAGAACCAAACTTCTCATTACTCTAGGCAAAATCGTTATTTTCTATCTATCGGTCGTGCCATGGAGCAGAACCAAATTTTACAAGTTACGAGTTCAAAAGGAAAAGCCTGTCGTGTTCGCGTCGCACCCCCACACGGTTGGTCCGGCATGCCGCTCAAGCGGGAATGCGTGCGGTGTTGCATTTTCAGTTACAAGTGGGACCGCAGTTGAGAAAACCGACTATCGGCAAACCCCCACCCCGCCCACCGCGCGATGGCTGAGAAAAGAGGACAAGAGGGAGAAGAGATGGCTGTAGCATGGACTCCAAGAAAATTGGTGTCGGATGGGACTCATGTGGGTGGCGTGTGCCGTACTACTAGACGTGAATGCTAGTTATGGCCCATGCCACCCCACTATATTGAGCCTATATCGAGGTACGTAGAACAAATTTCCTGCAGTCTGTGCTCAGCCCTCCTCTATATCTCTTCTCAGCCAGCCAGCGGACGCGCGGAGCCCATCGTCTGTTTGCTCACATGCGGCCCCACATGTCAGTGAAAACGCAAGAGGACCCACTAAACCTGCACATCTTTCACCTCGACGTGCTGGTGATGAAAAAAAATCCAATAAAGATCTTTGGTGGCCACTTTTGGAGTTACTCAAGAGTAGTAAGATTCTATTTACAGTTTAACCCAAGATGCACATCTCGTGGCTTCAAATACCACTCTATTTTCTTTCATGACACGACTTGGATGTTGGATGTCCCACGTGTCGGCAAAAGGAGGAAGAACCCGACTAAACCCTCGGTTCTGCTCTCGGATTAGACTAGTTGTGCTAACTTAAATTTTTTATTGTGTCTCCCTCCGTTCCAAAATACTTGACTTCCATTTGTCCAAAAATGGATGTACCTATATACTAAGACATGTCTAGATACATATATATTTTGACAAATAGAAGGCATGTATTGTGCAACGGAGAGAGTAGAATGGATGTACCTATATACTAAGACATGTCTAGATACATATATATTTTGACAAATAGAAGGCATGTAGTATTGTGCAACGGAGGGAGTAGAATGGATGCAAGTTTTTGTAGTGGGAAGAAGAGTACATCCATATATTGATAGAGCGCAATTTAGTAGATGTTCTATCACTTTTAGCTAGTATAGAATAGAGACTAGACATGAGACTAGATGCGAGGAAGCAACGTCTACTTCTTTACACTCGAAGAAGATAGAAGCACGCTAGATCGAGCCTCCGCAGATCAACAATGAATGCATCGAGAAGGCACTAATCCAACTTACAGGAGTAGTAAAATGTATTCTTGTGGTTCTTGTTTTCTTTGGTCTTGCTTTTATAGTGAAAATTATCGTTGGAGTTCGTGCAAAACGGAGGTCCGTTTGGGGTCATGCGTTGGAGTTGGCCTTACAAGTGGGACCGCAGTTAAGGAAACCGACTATCGGCAAACCCCCACCTCGTCCGCCGCGCGATGGCTGAAGTTAGAGAAACGACGAGGTTGAAGAGATTGCTCTCGCACTGACTCCAAGAAATAATATGGTGTCAGATGGATGTCGTGGTGGTGAGGTGTGCCGTACTCCTGGACGTGAATGCTTGTTCTGGCCCATGCCACCCTACTACTCCTACTACTTACTCCTACTATATACTATACTACTAGTATATCGAGGATTCAAGGTGCTCGTTACATACAACGAACACATTAACATATGGCTACAGTAAAAACACCCGCCCGACGTGCGAAGCATGTGAAGCTAGTACAAATAGTGTACTACTATTGTTGATTAGCCTCATCAGAAAACCTGTTGCAATGCACGTACAATTATGTATTCGGAAAATATTTTTTTGCCTCATCGCACCACTCACTCAGAGAAGCGACTCGAAAGCCATTCATAAATTTAGTAAGTTTATCACATGCATATCATTTTATTACATAGAACAACAGGTCATCAACCCACATCGACAACGAGGATACATTATAAATACTAAAGTTTTCACCACACAACAAATAACAAGCAATGAAATGAACTTCAACTCAACCATTCCTCGACGTTGGAAACGCTTGTTTTGAACCACAAGTGATTCTCTGGGACGGGCCATGCATTGTCGATCTGGAGACCAACGCAGGACTGATCATCTAGGCTGAAGCAGCCTACTATATCAGTACCAGGGTAGGGAACCACGCAAATGTCCGAGGTATAGACATAGTTGCTTCTCATAAATGTGTCAGCAGCGGTTGGATCGCCTTTCACCATCATCGGATAGTTTTGTCCAAGGAAGAGCGAGTTTTCTCCAAGACTATCAATTCTGTGCCAGGGAGAAGGAGTTGGTGCTAGCACACTAGTATCCATCCCGAATACCAGGCAACGGGTGTTGGAATAGGTCCGGAGAGTGCGACCATGGGAGACTACACCTGCTTCCATAGCAGTAACATCATCAGTGGGCTATATACACACAAGAAGAGGTGATCCATCGAAATTAGTTGCCAGGCGCCACAGAGTATATCGGCGCTTCTCGTCCTCATGCTCGTGATCATCACCATCGTCATCTCCCCCTTGGTTATAAAAATCTTCAAGTATAGGTGGTGGGATGTTCACAGGACCTTGGAAACACAAGAAGAAGGTTAATTCGTAAAGGGAAACTTGCTAACCCGCATGCATGTGGATGAAACAATTATAATTACGGTGGAAGACAAACGTACTGAAACAACGAGGATGCCATGCAAAAACAGTGCCATGAGTGGTGGCAGCAAACACAAGGCCCTCGTATTGAATTGCATCATAGTACTCATCCGTGTACAGAAACTGATTTTTGAGCAATATCCATCGAGTGAACCATCAAGGATGGCAACAATCTTGTCGAAGATAGCAACAACATCATAGTTTTTCTAATTCCAAGAGCGATTGGGAACTCGACAAATTGCTATCTTCCATAGACGACAGTCACCATGATCGTATTTGAACATACGTAGATCATCTGTGTGCTCAACCTCAGGGCACTCGGAGATTTTTGGAAGTGGAATCCGCTAACGAGTGTACACATTCACAAGTTCCCACTCGCAATTGTACCCAATATAAACAACCCAATCTCCATTTGCGCCAGCCCAGGACATACCCTTAAGCGATGGCATCTTGACATCACACGTATCATTATCAAGCGGCATCAACTTGCACAAGGCAAGGTCTCCGTCGTCCGCTCGCCAGCGAGCAGGGTCATGGCGAAGAAGATAGGGATCAAACCGCTCCTTGACCCTTGGGTTCCTTGCAATGATGTTATTAGTTGAGTCGAGAATGGGCTTGAACGAACCTGCCATGCTAGCCGAGGTGATGACGTCGCACCGATCAATGAGTTCCTCCACCACATCATCTTTCAGATCAGGGCAAGAATAACGGGGTCGTTTCCAGCCTGTCCCCTCCATGGAGAAGACGATCGAACAATGGCAGAAGAAAGGGTGAAGGGCTGAAGGAAAATGGAGGAGGGAGAGGAAGAGCGTGCGATAGCAGTTCCAAATCGAGAGGGAAAGGCGAAGAGTTGGTGGACAGATGCGAGTTTGCCACGGTTCACGAAGAGGCGCCCCGGCCTACATGTCCATTCGGAAATACTCCTACCACTCGCCGTTGTCTCACTGATATGTTGGAACGGGACCACATGTCAACGAAACATGGTGTGTAATTTCTCGTGCAAAATGCGATCTGGCCGCGTTGGCCTGAGGTGCCGCATTAGTTATCGACCTTTATTTTTTTAATGGTGTGCCAATCAGTTTTGAAGCACGACTAACTGGTACTGTATGCAGAGAAAATATAAACTACTCTACCACTACCCCACCTCTAGTACTAGTAGTATAAAAAAGATATATAGGCTGGAGCTTCAGCGCTTTCTTGCTAAGGGCTGTCCACTTGCTTCTCACACTACCACCCTCTCTCTAGATCTAAAAAAGACGGCCCCTCTCTCCCTCCTCACCGGTGGTCACATATCCGCCGGGGAAGAGAAGGACGTGCAGCGTTGACGCACTCGTCGTCGGCGAGCGAGGTCATGCACTGACGACAAGGCTGTCCTCTCAGACCTAGCGCCCGCACGGGATGGCCTCCGTCCCCAAGCTCGCTGCCGTAGTGTGTGCGGAGGACGACGACCACGAGCGAAGCCACTTCCCGCCGACCCTCAGGTATGCTACCTCTTTTCGAGCCATATCCTTGTTCTATTGCCCCATCTGGTACGTCGTTGCATGTGGATCTTTTTCCACTCCACCATCTTCCCAATTTGCTATCCTCTACTCTGCTGGCCACACAGACGAAAACCATAATTTGCACTATTAAAGGAAACCCTACTTCATGCAGACTAATCCATGTCTGGGTTGAATAAGGAAAGGAAGGGAGACCGCACTGTCCAAGAGAGTAGGCATTGAACCCGCATCTAGGTTGAAAAGGGGAAAATCAGTAGCTAAGGAACGAGTCTCGTGTCTCTTGGTTGAAGAAGGGTAGAAAGGCATGACAACGCAATAGAGAATGACCAGGTCGATCGGTTTGTTGTCCTCGCATAGGAAAAAGGTGGCTAAAGAGAAAAAAATGGGACCGTAATCCACATATGCTCCCTGGATATTTGTTGCTCTGGGCAACCATACCTCCCTCACCACTCTGCGTTTGTGAAGGTACATTGTACTGGTGCGCCCACTGTCCGAATGGGCCTCCCATGCTCTTATTGCCACTTTTTTGGCTGTTAGTATAACGCCAGCAGTCGAGTCAAGCAATGCTACTGCTAAAGTGATGCCACATTTAACTAATGCCGCTCTCAGTCTAATGCCACCCATAAATTTAAGCAATGCCATTTAATGTCACTTGATTATTTCAGGGTTAGCTGTTGATTGTGGATGTATTAAAGATTTTTCAGCTAAGGCATTCTAATGCTGTTGCACAGCAAGTATACCAACGATGAAACTTGTTACTCCCGTCAGATTTTTGCACTGTTAATTCTTATAGATTACATACCTCACTTTCATGAGATAAGTTAATTTTTTTGTACAGTGTCCCCAAAATGCCAAGGCGCTGATGTCATTTTATTTTGGTTAAACTGTGCAGGCAATTATGAAGACAAGAGGAAAGGTCAAGAGTGGGCACCTCCTCCTCCGGCTGTTCTCTTGAGGAGGTCTGTATGTTTGTCTCTAATGCCTGTCGACTACATACCTGACATCATGATGTAATGTTAAGTCATTTCCTTTTGTACAGTGTCACTGAATTGTCAAGGCGGTGGTGGCATTTTATTTTAGTAGAACTGCACAAAATTTGCTTAAAAGAAGAGGAAAGGTCAGGAATGGCTCACTTTTCTAGAAAAAACTATGTATGCCTTCCTCACATCAGCCGCTGTTGCTTTATTTATTCCTTCAAACAGGTGGTTAGAAATAGTCTTGCTACCTTTTCCCATTAAGAAATTGGAATGCTTATATTTGTGGGTATATGCTTCAACTAGTGCCACTTTTAGAGTAATCACACTTTCAATATCTATGCAAACAGGGATGCTCGATTTTAGTGGAACTGCACAAAAAGTCCAACTGGTTCAACATTAGGAGCATGTTTTTTTCCCAACCTTTATATCCAATTGGTGGAACTATGAGCTGTTCATTACGAAGGTACATGGTTTGCTACTATCTTGCTACTCTTTTTGTACTGTCATTAGATAGTACTACTAGTGGTTTGCATGTGAATTTATTGGCAGGGTGGACCTACATTGGAGGTGCAGGACAGGATTCAATGAGTCGATGCTCAATTATAGTTGTATCGATTTCACCTTTTCCATCGCTGCGAACATGGATATCCTTGGTCTGATGAACAATAGGCGCTATATTTCTGCTCTGAACCGGCAAATCAATTCAGTATGAAATTGTCCAGGGCAAAACATAACTGTGTCAGATTGTCCAGTGCAAAACATGACAGATGCTAAGTGGAAGAGACATGTTTAAACCGAAAATACAAGGTGTGGTATATGTTTACTAGCTGCTTGATATTTGTGCAGACAGAGATGTCTACCCGTTGCTATTTGGCAAACCAACAAAGTGCCCGCAATTTTGGTTGAACTGCACAAGAGAATAGTATAGTCACTGCCTGCAGTGCCATTTGAAAATAGACATAGAAAGATTGGATATTCACTTCATGGACTGCAGAAAAGTAGTATTGTACTATTTATTGGCCAACACTAGGTGCTTCATTGCTTTGGTCTGATTATACAATGGGCATCATTTTGCCTAAGTTAAAGTTTGTATTCCGAA
This sequence comes from Triticum urartu, assembly GCF_003073215.2. Classification (NCBI taxonomy): domain Eukaryota; kingdom Viridiplantae; phylum Streptophyta; class Magnoliopsida; order Poales; family Poaceae; genus Triticum; species Triticum urartu. The sequence goes on along the minus strand of NW_024117851.1, from coordinate 33,330 downwards.
AATAGTCTCGCTGTGTGATCGAGAGAAGACCAAATCATATTGCAGTGGATGTTCCTCCATCATGTGTGGTTCATTCTCAGGGTTCCAGCTGTTGGTGAAACCACTTACGTTTGCAAGAGGAATTGTAGACTTCACAAACAAATTTGTATTTTAGTCTGTACTGAATGTTGGCCAAGAGAAGCATCCATGTTAGTAGGAAGAACAGATGTTTTTTCTAGATCTTTGCTTTTGGAGCTACATATTTGTATATGATCTGTGAGTCATTGAGATGCATCAACATGTTGATCTTATGTATGGGAATCGTACTAGTTAGTTTTAGTTGCGACGCAAGATCCAAAGTGGCTCATCTTTGCTTTTGGATCTACATATTTGTATATGATCTGTGAATCATTGAGATGCATTAACAGTTACTTATTTCTGTTCGCTCAGTGTTTACAAGTTACTGATCGATCACTAGCTAGCCTACAAATGCACTCCTCGCAGTTTTATTTGCGACGCAACATGCGAAGTGGCAGTTTTTTGAATAAAAATTCCTACCTCTGAAGAAACTGACAAGCAACACTATCGATCCAACACGGATAAAAATGCCTACCTCTGAAGAAACTGACAAGCTACACTATCGATCCTACACGAATAAATAGTGGATCATGCACGTACTACCTCCTTTCCGGTTTGAAGGGCTCAATTCAAGAAATGACCTACTCGATCCTACACGAATAAATAGTGGATCACGCACGTACTAGTACCTCCTTTCCGGTTTGCAGGGCTTAATTCAAACCTCACACCAACCAAGGTACTCCCTCCGTCCGAGTTTATTAGTCCCGTGAGCAAAGCAGCAAGACCAAGGCATGGCAATAATTAACGGCATGCAGATGTTTAAGCCTAATAAATTCCAGCGATTTAAGTGGCTGCATGCGTGCCCTCGGCATGCAGAAGTTTAAGCCTAATTAATTCCAGTGATTTAAGTGGCTGCATGCTGCTTCGCGTACTGCCTGCGAGCGATTCTGAGTGCCTGCATGTAGCCGGCCGTAATTAAGGCAGCTAACTGATGCGAAAAAAGATACACTTTAAATCCGTGGAATCATTATTGACAAGGAGGAACATGATTCGAGTGCACTCGTTTGACCGCCATGCCGGCGTGTGACCCAGACGGGACGAGACGGCAGTCATAATTTCTGTTTCTCTAGTTTTCCACGGCAAGCTGGCGCACTAAGCCATTATGCATTGAATTTCGATGACCGTCGCGCTACCTTCCGCCTATAAGTACTGTTTCCCGGCCTTCTCAGGTGCCACCGTGACCCAACTCGCCATATCGTCATAAGCCCCCACCGGCCCGACGTCGCTCACCACGTCCGCCATGCCCCCGCCCGTCCGCGGTAGGCGACGCTGGAGGCGGTCACCACCGGAACTAGTGTTCGGGTTTTCACCGGAAGGCAGACGGAGGGAGGAGACATTCTATCTGTCTTTAGATGGAAATGTGGAGATTGAGGAGTTGTTGGAGCGCGACCGCATGGCGGAGGAGCAGGATTTGTTGGAGCGCTACCACCTGGCGGAGGAGCAGCGTATCGCCGATTTTCGCCGCCAGCGGGACATGGAGCAGCAGCGTACCGACGCTCTGAGTCGCGAGCAGAGCGCCCGCAACTGGGCCGACTACGTGGAGGCCGGCGCCAGGAAAATAGCCCTAGAGGCTGTCGGGCACACACGCGTTCGCGACGCTGATTTTTACTACCAGCTCATCAAGTGGGTTTCCCGCTTGGAAACCGAAGCTTCGGTGCACCACGCCGGCATGGAAAGGGCCAACGCGCGCGAGCAACGCGCCCTATCGCACCTCTAGCAAGTCCGAGGCGAGGCGGAGGACGCCGGTGCCGGCGTTTAGCATGGACAGCAGATGGCGACTGGAATCGTCTATTTAGCTAAGAGTAAGTTAGTATTTGTACGCTACTAGAGTGTTAGTGGGAGTAGATAGTTCACTTGGCTATGATGGTTGTCAACGTGGAAGTTCAGTACTCTATATGTGGATCATACCTGTTACTTTGCTCTGAATGTTGAACTTTCCGTTTGAACGTATTGAATGGGCTGTTTTTTAAATGGGTTGTATTTGTCCTCAACGGTTTATAGGCTGACTTGTGGGCCTAGCAAGTTGACGCGTACACAATCAGGAGATGATTGTACGTGGAGAGGATGACAGCAGGGACCCGCCATGGTCATGGCAGTACGCAAGCAAGTGCCTCCTTATTTCAAGCCAATAAAAAAATGGCTCCTCCTAGTGGATTTCTGACATCTGGGTCCCATGCCATTGTCGACGTAGTCAATAAACGAGAGAATTGCACAACGAGCGGCTGACACCAGGGACCCAGCAGCTCGCCCAGTTATTTTTGTTTTGCTTAATTTGATAAATGCCACTCCAAATCTGGTGTATCCAAGAAATGCCACTGCAATTTCCAAACTTTGAAAATGCCATTTCATGCCATTTCTAGTGGCATTTTTCGAAGTCTGGAGTGGCGTTTTTCAAAGTTTACAAACTGCAGTTGCGTTTTTCAAAGTTTGCAAAAATTGCAGTGGCATTTTTATGAATCGCCATAATTGGAGTGGAATTTATCTAATTTGTTTTGGAGACGGAAGCAGGGTGTCAACTGGGTTGTGCGGGACACTCTAGCATGTCTAGACAGCCTTTTCTTTTATGTTTACCACAGACCAGCCCAGTAGTTTTTTTTTCTTTCTAAAAATGGCTAGCCCAGTTTTTTTGTGATTTGTCAAGTAAGTCACTTTATCAGGCCTGTTGGGCTGCAAATCTTTCAAGACGAGGAGAGTGGCCTATCAATAATGAGAAATGGGTTGTACATTTTTAAAACACATCAAACCGACAATTATTTTCAAACATCTTTTTTTTCATTTCGAGATTTTAAATTGCATCAATTTTTATGCGTGGACAATTTATTGGATTTTATATTGATATACATTTATTTTTAAAATCAGTCTGAATGTGACTCGAAATTTCGGGATTAAAAACAGTTCAGACCGCACCGACATATGCAAAATTTCGTATAATTTTTTAACCGTGGCCACAATATGGGCTGTAATGCTAACATAAAGAATATGGGCTCCAAAAAACCCCGTAAGAATTAGCAAATGGGCTGTAAATTATTTGAAATAATGGCAGATGGGATGTATGCTGTTTTCCACAGATTTGAGGCTTTCCACAGATGGCCTGTATACTGTTGGATGTCCATCCAACGGCCGTCGTGCTTCTTCAATCTCTGCTCTTCCTACTCTAGCCGCTCAAACAAGCGCCTGCGAGAATGCCTACTCCCTCCTCCCCGCGGCCGGCTGCGCTGCTGCGCAGGCCTCACCGCCCCACCGTATTCCCATCGCTGGCCTATCCATCCCTCTACTCACCCACACCTGCTGTTATTCTCCGGCGATGGCAGACGAACCAGTAAACCCTCGTACAGTCGTACTCCCCTCTGCGTGGGAAACAAAAACAACGGACGAGTCTTCCCTGCCTCCGTGTCATTCCCTTCCTAGGCCTCGCCGTTGTCCACCGCCCTGGTGCTCTCGGCGTGGCGTGGTCAGCATGGTCAACGACCGACATGCATCTGAAGTGGAATGTACGTGGAGAGGCTGACAGCTGGGTCCATGACTGCACGCCAGGAAATGCCTCCTTATTACGCGCAAAATAATGATTTCCTCCACCTGACATCTGGGACCCACCGAAACGGCCTCTGTATTTTGCGAAAAAATGTTACCGCCGCTAACAGCTCGGACCCACCAGCTATATCTTCACACGCAAGGAAGTGCCTCCTTATTACGCACAAAAAAATGAATACTCCCCCTGCTAGCTGGGACCCAGTATAGTGGGCCTACTAAGTTGACGGGGACGAAGGGCTTTGTCAACTTAGTCAATATGCACGATTCTAGCTCGACTGACCGTACGATGTCCATCCAACGGCCGTAGTGCTTCTTCAACCTCTAGTCTTCTTGCTCCAGCCGCCCAAACCAGCGCCGGTCGTGCCGCTTGCTCCTGCCTCCCGTGGCCGGCTGTGCTGCCGCGGAGGCCTCACCTCCCCCATACTACTCGCACCGCTGGCCAGGCCATCCCTCCACTCCACTCAACCACACCCGCTGTTATTCTACGGCGACGGCAGCGCAGCCGAACCAGTGAACCCTCATACTCCTCTCCGCGTGGGCAACCACTGCCGCGTCTTCCCCGGCTCCGCATCGTCCCCTTCCTAGGCCTCGCCGTCGTCCACCACCGTGGTGCTGTCAGCGCACCGTGGTCAATGTGGTCAACGACCGAATTCCATCGGAAGAATACTGTACGTGGAGAAGCTGACAGCCGGGTCCACGGAAGTCGCAAGGAAGTGCCTCCTTATTATGCGGTAAATAATTATTCCTCCACCTGACAGCAGGGACCCACCAGATGCCCACCAGTATATCATGAAAAAAACATTTGCCCCTGACTGCTAGGACCCACCTGATGGGCCACCGTATTTCGTGAAAAAACGTTCCCCCTGCTGTCAGCTCGAACCCACCGGAAGTGCCTCCTTATTACGCACAAAAAAATGAATACCCCCTGCTAGCTGGGACCCACCTTGGTGGGAGGCTGACTTGTGGGCCTAATAAGTTAATGGGGACGGAGGGCTTTGTCAACTTAGTCAATATGCACGATTATAGCTCCAGTGACCGTACGATGTCCATCCAACGGCCGTAGTGCTTCGTCAACCTCTTGTCTTCTTGCTCCAGCCGCCCAAACCAGCGCCGGTCGTGCCTCGTGCTCCTGCCTCCCGTGGCCGGCTGCGATGAGGTGGAGGCCTGACCACCCCCTACTACTCCCACCGCTGGCCAGGCCATCCCTCTACTCACCCACACCCCCTGTTATTCTGCGGCGACGGCAGCCTCACACCGGAGCGAACCAGTGAACCCTCGTACTCCTCTACGCATGGGCATCCACTGTCGCGTCTTCCCCGGCTCCGCATCGTCCCCTTCCTAGGCCTCGCTGTCGTCCACTGCCCTGGTGCTCTCGGCGTGGCATGGTCAACGTGGTCAAGGAACGGCTTCCATCGGACATGGACTGTACGTGGAGAGGCTGACAGCTGGGTCCACGGCCGCAGCAAGGAAGTGCCTCCTTATTACGTGCAAAATAATTATTCCTCCACCTGACAGTGGGGACCCACCGGATGGGCCACCGTATTTCGCGAAAAAAATGATTCGCCCCCTGACTGCTGGGACCCACGAGCTACATCTTCGCACGCAAGGAAGTGCGTCTGAAAAAAAATGATTCGCCCCCTGACTGCTGGGACCCACCAGCCCCCCGACTGCTGGGACCCACCAGCTACACCTTCGCACGCAAGGAAGTGCGTACGGGCAAGAAAAAAACAAAATGATTTGCCCCTCTAACTGCTGGGACCCACCAGCTACATCTTCGCAGGCAAGGAAGTGCCTGACAGTCGGGACCCACCTGGTCGAAGCGTACGTAGCGTTGTCATTCTGGTCGCGAACGTGTACGTACATACTGGTCGATGTAGAGGCGCGCATGTGTCATAGTAGAGGCACGCACGTGTCGTAGTAGAGGCGCGCACGTTGCTTGTACACATACATACAGCGGCCAAGGTGCAAGAAAGAAAATACGGCCACGTATGTGTACATACGGGCGGGGTCTCGAACGCCTACTCGCGCATACGTACGGCGAGGGCTCGTGTACATGGCTGGGTCGGAATGGAGAAATAGCGTCGTCATTGTGTTCATGGGTCGAAACGGAATGCGTGGTCGTGTTCATCGGGAGGGCTTGGACAGAAGAGGCGATGGAAACGAGCCCTAGCGTACCGCACAACGGAGGAAATGGACCTCCTACGGTCCAAACGGGGGTCCTGTTGATCGGGAGGGGTGTGGCGTACCGCAAAACGAAGGAAACGGACCTCCTACAGTCGAAACGGGGGTCCTGTTGATCGGGAGGGGTGTCGCGTACCGCAAAACGGAGGAAACAGACCTCCTACGGTCGAAACGGGGTCCTGTTCATCGGGAGGGGTGTGGCGTACTGCAAAACGGAGGAAACAGACTTGTGTTGGAGCGCTACGGTCGAAACGGGGGTCCTGTTGTCGCGACCCGACCCGAATGGATCAAGCGCTCTGTGCTCAGGTGTCATCCCTGGATCAGTAATGCTGACACCACACAGTACATCGAAGGATTTATAGCAGAGTGGCAATCACACACTTATTACATCGTTGTCTCAAAGAGAACTTATTACAATAAATATGGCTTAAGGCCATGTAGTGTCGATAACAGCGGAAGACTCGGAAGATAAATGGGTCCATCAACTCCAACGGCTTCACTGAGTATAGAACCACGACCTAAAAGCACCTTACTCGTCGTCTGAAAAGTCTGCAACATGAAAGTTGCAGCCCGAAAACGGGTCAACACATGGAATATGCTGGCAATGTAACACATAGAGAGTAATGGAATGAAACAGCTATACTATATGCATATATGGCTAGTGGAAAGCTCTATGGTTACAGTTTTGCGTAAAGCCAGTTTTTTCCTACTGCAAAGGAATAAATTTATTTAACTATCAAGGTAGTTGTTAAACATCGAGAATGGTTGACAGCATTCCGATCCCAATTAAGTAATTAAAACCCAACAACATTAATTAGAAGTAACATGATGAGATTCACATGATATTCAAGTACTAGATACTCAAGTTGTCCATAATCGGGGACACGGCTAATCATGATTAGTTTGTACACTCTGCAGAGGTTTGCGCACTTTTCCCCACAAGACTCGATCGCCTCCGTTTGGTTTCTCGCACTACAGGGTGTTTGAGAAGACGGATGACCGAGACACAGTCTTTCAGAAGCGCTAGCATCTTACATGTGGGTAGACCGGTACACCTACTTTCCCCTACATCTGCTAGTCTACCCGTAAGAGTTTGCACGACTTAGTCAACTATGCCGGAGCCCATAATGGCTTGTGGCTGCACACGGAAGTTTCTAGCATGAAAGATCTTATGATCCCTTTGAGCCTGGGTGGCGGTCCAAAATAAAAACAGGCAAGTCCTGATAGACATCAGGTGCCTCAATCCACCCAGATGTGTGTTTAAGTTGCCACCTTAGATAAACCATTAAATTATCAATCTCACATCTGTCATGGATATCACTCACCCAATCCACGTCTACTAGCATAGCATGGCATAAATAGCAAGCGTTGAAGTAGCTCCCAAAGGTTTCATAATAATACAGGTAATAGGTACTACCTCATCTACTTCCCATCCCTCAATTTAATTAGATCCTAATCATGCAATGTGAGAGGATTGATCTAATGCAATAAAACATGGGTTGTAGAAAAGGTATGATCAAAGTGTTACTCGCCTTGCTGATGATCCGCGAGACCTAGGGTTTCGAAGTAACAAGCGGTGCAATCCGGGTAATCTATCACAAACAAACAACAAGCACACAATAAGTACTCATCTAATGCACAGGTAAAACTCGAACGAGAGAACGAACCAGAAAGTTCAACTTAAGAACTCCGGTTGCAAAGAAAGAACGAACCGAACAAAGAAACGGAAAACAAACGGCGGAAGAAAACAACTCGGTTCTAGCAAGTTGAAACTAGGTCAAATTTTACCGTAGCAAAAACTTGTTTAAGTTGATTAGTCAGAACGGCGGTTTCGAAACGAAACTCCAGGCGCTTGAATCACCTGATTCCGATAAACGAGCGAGAAGAAAGACTAGAACGAAGATCGGATCTGAGATCACGATCGCGGAATAAATCCGACGAAAAGAAGGAGACGAACGGTTAAACGAACGGGCGTCGTTAACCGGGAAAAATCGGTGATCACGTTCGTTGAGACGAACGGTCCAAAAGAAGAACGAAAACCGATCTAGGGTTTCGGAAGAAAACCGAACAAAAACCGGAAGAAAAAAGAAAAGAATCGGAGAGAAAACGGAACGGTTCTTTTAGGAAAAACCGGACCGGGGAAGAAAAAGAGAGGCACGGCTACCTCGGGAGGCGGGCTCCGGGTGGCGGCGGCTAAGGGCGGCGGCGGCGGCTTAGGCGCGGGGCGGCGCGGCTAAGGCGGCGGCTTGGGCTGTGCGCTGCTGCTTGCTGCGGCTTAGGAGGAGAGGGGCTTGGGGTTTTGATGTGAGGAGAGGGGGGTGTTGGTATTTATATAGGAGGGGGGGCTAGATACTTGGGGAAGGGGCAAGGGGCAAGGGCGGCGGCGGCCTGGAGTCCTTCCAGGACTCGGGCGAGGCTGGCGGCTGGCGGTTGGGCCGACCGGCTTGGTCCTTGGCCCAGGCGGGGCGCTGCTCCCTTTTTTTTTCAAATCGGTTACGCGTGGAGAAAACAAAAGAAAGAAAATCTAAACGAGCTCCAAAATTCCTAAAGTAAATTTTCCCCGACTCCTAAAAATGAGCCGAACAAAATGAACTTTACTCCGGACCTAGAATGCAATTTTTGAAAACATGCATTTTTCCCTATCCAAATAAAAGCAAACAAAACTCCGGAAAACAAAATTTGATCTATTTATTAAATCTTCATTTTTCCTCAATTTTGGGAAAGTCATATTATTCCCTCTCTTATATTTTTGATATCGGAAAAATTATTGAAGATGAAATAAATAAATCAAGTGATCCTCTTTTCAAATTCGAGAAAACTCTCAAATATGAAAATAACGAGATCTCAAACTCTCTCCGAAGGTCCTTGAGTTGCGTGAACTTTCTAGGATCAACCAAAATGCAAGAAAAATATGATATGCATGATGATCTAGTGTATAACATTCCAAATTGCAAATTTGGGATGTTACACCTGTTCATCGGGAGGGGTGTGGCGTACCGCAAAATGGGACTCCACGGGATACTGTTCATCTCCACCGTCCACCCCCTCCAGCCTCCACGAGCTACTGTTCATCCACCGTCGACCTCCTCCAGCCTCCATGGGCTCCTGTTCATCCAGCCTCCACCGCGCGCTACTCCTCCGGCTACTGTTCAACCACTCCTCCACCGTCTACTGTTCATCCAGCCCTCCACACCACGGGGTCCTGTTCAGCCACCCCTCCACGGGCACCCCTCCACCGTCTACTGTTCATCCTTCCCTCCACACCACGGGGTCCTGTTCATTCACCCCTCCACAGGCACCCCTCCACCATCTACTGTTCATCCAGCCCTCCACCACACCACGGGGTCCTGTTCATCCAGAGGCAACACCACCGCTCACTGTTCATCCAAACCCCCCCCCCCATAACACTCACTGTTCATCCCATCGATCGGCTTCAGTTAGCAGCAGTAGCGAAGGAATCGCTCGATCGGGTTCAGTTAACAGCCATCGATCGATCACTCGGGTTTGGTAATGCGTAGCCTGCAGTGCAATCGCTCGGGTTCAGTTAGAGCCCAACACCTCGCTCAGGTTCAGTTAGAGCCAACGCCTCGCACACACGCGCGTTCGTGTATGAGAGAAACGCGCATCGCTCGGCCCCCGACCTCCCACCATAACCGGGAACTCCCTGAAATTTTCCTCGCCCTCGCTTCTACCATGGTTTTTTTGTCATGGACGGCCCAAAGAATGTCATGCAGCTATGTCTCTGGCCCGCCCAGGACGAAAAGCCAATTTTCTGTCATGATTTTTTGTCATAGAAGTAGGAGCCCACCACATCTATGATGATACCTGGTTTTGTCACAATTATCATCATAGAAGTGTCATATGTATGACAGAAAAAAAATTAGTTCGTCCCAAAATGTCACGGATGTGTCTTTTTTTGTAGCGATAATTTGGTATTATCTTGAGCCATCGTGACAAACAAACAATCCAACACACGAGCAAACAAAAAGCAAGCGAAAAAGAGGAGAACGAAAGAGAGAGGGCGAATAAAACGGCAAGGGTGAAGTGGGGGAGAGGAAAACGAGAGGCAAATGGCAAATAATGTAATGCGGGAGATAAGGATTTGTGATCGGTACTTGGTATGTTGACTTTTGCGTAGACCTCCCCGGCAACGCGCCAGAAATCCTTCTTGCTACCTCTTGAGCACTGCGTTGGTTTTCCCTTGAAGAGGAAAGGGTGATGCAGCAAAGTAGCGTAAGTATTTCCCTCGGTTTTTGAGAACCAAGGTATCAATCCAGTAGGAGGCTATGCGTGAGTCCCTCCACCTGCACAAAACAAATAAATCCTCGCAACCAACGCGATAAGGGGTTGTCAATCCCTACATGGTCACTTACGAGAGTGAGATCTGATAGATATGATAAGATAATATTTTTGGTATTTTTATGATAAAGATGCAAAGTAAAATAAAAGGCAATGAAAATAACTAGGTGTTGGAAGATTAATATGATAGAAGATAGACCCGGGGCCATAGGTTTCACTAGTGGCTTCTCTCAAGAGCATAAGTATTTTACGGTGGGTGAACAAATTACTGTTGAGCAATTGACAGAATTGAGCATAGTTATGAGAATATCTAGGTATGATCATGTATATAGGCATCACGTCCGAGACAAGTAGACTGACTCCTGCCTGCATCTACTACTATTACTCCACTTATCGACCGCTATCCAGCATTCATCTAGAGTATTTAGTTCATAAAAACAGAGTAACGCCTTAAGCAAGATGACATGATGTAGAGGGATAAATTCATGCAATATGATAAAAACCCCATCTTGTTATCCTCGATGGCAACAATACAATACGTGCCTTGCTGCCCCTACTGTCACTGGGAAAGGATACCGCAAGATTGAACCCAAAGCTAAGCACTTCTCCCATTGCAAGAAAGATCAATCTAGTAGGCCAAACCAAACTGATAATTCGAAGAGACTTGCAAAGATAACCAATCATACATAAAAGAATTCAGAGAAGATTCAAATATTGTTCATAGATAAACTTGATCATAAACCCACAATTCATCGGTCTCAACAAACACACCGCAAAAAGAAGATTACATCGAATAGATCTCCACGAGAGAGGGGGGGAACATTGTATTGAGATCCAAAAAGAGAGAAGAAGCCATCTAGCTAATAACTATGGACCCGAAGGTCTAAGGTAAACTACTCACACTTCATCGGAGAGGCTATGGTGTTGATGTAGAAGCCCTCCGTGATGGGTGCCCCCTCCGTCGGAGCTCCAGAACAGGCCCCAAGATGGGATCTCATGGGTACAGAAGGTTGCGGCGGTGGAATTAGGTTTTTGGCTCCGTATATGATCGTTTGGGGGTACGTAGGTATATATAGGAGGAAGAAGTACGTCGGTGGAGCAACAGGGGGCCTACGAGGGTGGAGGGCGCGCCCTGGGGGGTAGGCGCGCCCCTACCTCGTGGCCTCCTGGAACCTTCTCTTACGTAGGGTCCAAGTCTCCTGGATCTTGTTCGTTCCAAAAATCACGTTCCCGAAGGTTTCATTCCGTTTGGACTCCGTTTGATATTCTTTTTCTGCGAAACTCTGAAATAGGCAAAAGACAGCAATTCTGGGCTGGGCCTTCGGTTAATAGGTTAGTCCCAAAAATAATATAAAAGTGGATAAGAAAGCCCAATAATGTCCAAAATAGAAGATAATATAGCATGGATCAATCAAAAATTATAGATACATTGGAGACGTATCAGCCGCGTGCTGCATCACCTCCGCAACCGACGCCCCAGGGGAGGAATCATGAGCTCCAGAGGACGATGCCCCGGGATCCCCAGGTGGCATCTACACCTCAGCACTCAGGCCACCAGTCTCCGGCGGAGTTCGTCCCCCTGCATCCACACTCGGGACGAGAACGGCGCCAGCGGTGACGAAGGGAACCACATCGACAGGGTTCTCGGAGGGCCCGACCAGGCCGTCGGCGCAGCCCCCACTCAACAAAGGAAGGCATGTCCTACAAATTCTGCCTTGTTCGTGCAGCGGTACAGTAGACAGCTCTTCCCAGGCATGTCGTCCGGTGAAGGGACACCCGTCAGGACCTCAAGCACTGTTTGCCATGGCACGAGAGGGAGCCTAGACTCCTGATGTCTCATATGGTCCTGACTGTTGAGCAAAGCCCACATCGGGCGAGAATGGCGCTGAAGCGGAGCGACTCAGCGCCTAACGAACTCCTTCACCACCATAGGCACAGTCATGCCACAATCCTTCAACCTCCTTAACCTGAGCAAGATAGGGACAAGACAGGGGCTCGCGAGCTTCTCGTGACCCCAACCGGAGTTGGGAACGGCAGGCGCTGATGGAGAATGGAGCAGACGGCGGAGCACCCCGGCATCGACAAATACCCATCGTGTCCGAAACTCGCTCGTGGATGGAGGAAGCTCGAAGTCGATCCCTGCGCCTGCCGTCACAGCCACAGCCTGGAAGCTCACGCACCCCGAGCTTTGCCGGGGATCCATCAGATGCAATGAGAAGAAATGACGAAGAAGGGCCACGGAAGGGGCAATGCCCATCATGGCCTCACAAACAAAGGCGAAGATGGTGAGAAAAGTCATGGATTGGGGGTCGAGATGCAGCATGTGAATCTGGTAATGTTCAAGCACCGCGTTGAAGAAGGCGGGGAAAGGGGGAATCAGGCCAGCCCAAAGGGCATCGATGAAGATTGGGACCTCGGTGGCTGCCCGGTTAATACGAGCACGAGACGCAGGCCAAGCCACCGTCTTTACCCACTCATTGAAACTGGAAGCGAGCATGGGGCGCACCTTGCCCATGGCCTCATCGTTGAGCACCAGCGATCGGCCAACCACGGGCTCTATGGCGGGAGGCGCACTGGCAGAAGACAGAGGTTTCTTCCCCTTATCCGCTTGTTTCGGCGCCATGGCGATGAAGCGGGCAGAGCTCAGGTTAGATTGGAGAGGAGGAGCAGAGTCTCGGGGAAGCAGAGGAATTGGGGAAGTATGGCGCGGGCGATGGAAGAATAACTGTGTAGGTAGCGGGGGCCGCATAGCCAGGCGGATTCCAAGGCAGCATGCGGAAGCAGAGACGCCCACGTCCAATCAACCGCCACGCGTCGACCAAGGTCGCAGGCTATTGGGGCCTGCGGCGCTCCGCACTTGACCATTGGCTTTGCCTCGGGGCCAAGCCCGAGCGCCCCTTGGGCCCTGTGACCCACGGCGTGGCTCTGCGAGCTGGATCGTGCGGCCATCTTCGTTAACAAGGCATTCAAGACCCTCGCGAGGGGCCGAGCCTCGCGAGGCGGACGACGCAAAACCTCCTAGCGGCAGCCTCACTAGGCTGGCCTGCGAGGGGCGGAGAGATCAAGGCAAGGCAAACCTTGCGAGGTTCTCGTGACATGAGCCATGACGATCGAGACCAGGCAGGCGCCAGCGCGCGTAGTGTCCTTGTTTCCCCTTTGGTGCTAAGGAGGCAAGCGCAGGCGCAAAGTACCGAGGCGTCAAGTAAATGTTTCCATATCAGTGCGACAAGACCAAGACCAGCGGGACGGCAAGACGGAGGTCACCATGGAGCCCAAGGCAGCGTCACCACCAGAGCCTTTTGCAGGCGAAGACTACTTTTGTCAGGATAAGCGTACTAGCTGTCCCCTTTCAAATTGGCCGTTGTTAGCTCCCTTCCTGCTCAATATTTGAGGAGAGGACCAGGGCCTGTATAAGTAGGACTAGCCACCACCGTAGGTGGCATCTCATCTTGAGTAATCCTCACCCACACAAGTTCACAAGCACAAGAACACCTCATCCTCAGGAGGCTGTTCTTCCCCTTGTACTGTTCATCATCAGCCCAAGAGGCAATCCACCACCACCACACTGGAGTAGGGTATTACACCACAACGGTGGCCCAAACCAGTATAAATCTTGTGTCCCTTGTGTTTCATGCAAATCGAGTTTGCCTTTGAGATCTTAGCAAAGCTAGGACGTGGATCGGTAGGAGGATATCTTCGTGCGCACCCCAGTGTTCGAACCTTGAGGGTTTTTCCGGAACCCGTGATCTGACAATTTTGTCGGCGTGTTTATTTGCACTGGTGGCGATCTTTGATGCCCGTTGTATGTAATCTGCTATCTGCTTGTGCTTTATTATCATAGTGGCGAACTTTGATGCCAGTGGATGTAACATGCCGTAATTTCTTTACTATATAGTCTAGGTTTTTCCTTATTCACGATGCATCAGTTATTTTACTATATATATATATATCCTGTCTTCGCAGTAAACTAGCCAAACCGTAAAATTACGATACATAATCGGGTCGTCATGCAAATCACTATGTATGATCCGCATCATGGGCCCAGTCATCTTGGTCTGTTAACATGCCTAAATCTAAACTCGCCCACTAGTAGATTTGGGCCTTTAATAGGCTGAGTAAACCACCGGCCCTATTTTTGCAAGAAAACTCAATGGGCTTTTAGGAGGCTGAAAAGTAGGTTGGGCCTGAAACATGCCGAATAGCTCATGGGCCGGCAGCAGGCCGAAATAGACCCCGGCCCATGATTGTGCCAATCACATCACGGGCCATTAATAGGCCAAAATTCTCTCAGTCTTTGTTTGGCCCAATAAGATTATCGCCTATGAGCAGGCCAGATGCAAACTGGGCTGTAGGTAGGCCCAACTATATGACGGGCTTTTAACAGGCAGAAATAAATAGAGGGTTGAAATGTTAAACGGTCCTTTAACAGGCCGAAACTTATATCAGGTCGAATTACTAATTGGGCCTTTAGCAAGTGGGCCCAAAAGCATAGCGTCTAGTTGACGGGCCGAATCTGATATGGGCCATAATTTAGCCCAAAGCCTCTTAAAGGGCCGGATCTGATCTGGGACGTAATTTGGTCCAGAACGTGGTAGGCTTTTAACGGGCTGGATCTAATATGGGCCTTTATTAGGCCCAGAACATGGCAGGCTGTTAATGGACCAGATCAAATATGGGCCGACATTTGGCCCAAACCATGGCAGGTCATTAACGGGCCAGCCCACTAGTGTCCTCAAAATCTTGTGGGCCTTTAGCTGGGCCGGCCTAGTCGTGTCCTCAAATCTTGTGGGCCTTTAGCTGGGCCGGCCCCTTATGGTCGGCGAAATCTTGTAGGCCTTTAGCTCGGCCGGCCATTATAGTCCGCAAAATCTTGTGGGCCTTTAGTTGAGTCGGCCCATTTAACCTATATGGGCCTCTGTTGGGCCGTGCTACGTGTCGACGTATCATAGGCGCCTCCTGTCCTATAAATGGATGACATCTGTCCCAATGGTGAGCTAACACATGTTTCCTCCGGCCAATGAGAATTTTACACATGGAAAATCCTCATTGGTCCGGGCTGTTAGCGGGTTATCGGATCCAAAACCAGACCCGATAGCTTAACGGCGACCCGTTATGGTGGATGCCGCGTGTCGGTCACACTACTGGAATCAGCTACTTTGCCATCTGCCAGCTCTTTGCTGTCTGCTAGCAGACGGCAAAGAAGCCCTTTGCCATCAGCTACCCGAAAGCAGACGGCAAAGAACTGGCTGATGGCAAAGAAAGCCTTTGCCATCAGCCAGTTCTTTGCCGTCCGCTAGCTGACGGCAAAGATTCTTTGCCTTCTGCTAGCAGACGGCAAAGAGGGAGGGGGCCCCACTGAGGAGCTGGTTAAAAAAACTTAACGGGCCCCCCTCTTTGCCGTCTGCTAGCAGACGGCAAAGAGCAAATAAGCAGACGGCAAAGGGGGGCGGACGGCAAAGATTTAACATATCTAACGGCCCGCCCCCCCCCCCGCGCCCTCTCTCTGTGTTTCTCTCCTCCCATACGCGCGCTGCCGCCACCACCACTCGCCGCCGCCGCGCCCCGGCCCCCCCGCGCCCCACCGCCCCGGGCCCGGCGCCGCCGCCCCGCCCCCCCTCCTCCACCGGCCCCTCGCCTCATCGCCACTGCCGCCGCCCTGCCCCCCCTCCTCCACCGGCGCCCCGTCTTAGCGCCGCCGCGCCCTGGCCCACCGCCCCCCCGCGCCCCACCGCCCTGGGCCCGGCGCCGCCGCCCCAGGCCGCCCCGCCCCCCTCCTCCACCGGCCACCTCCTCCACCGGCCCAGGTGAGCTCTACCTCTCCTCTAATTTTCCTTCTTTTTCTGTTTTTTTAGTTTTAGGTTTATGTTTAGTTTAGATTTAGTTTCAGTTTTAGTTTTAGGTTTAGTTTTAGGTTTAGGTTTAGTCTTAGTTTAGTTTTTAGGTTTAGATTTAGTTTTTTCCTTTTTTCTGTTTTTTTAGTTTTAGGTTTATGTTTAGATTAGATTTAGGTTTAGTTTTAGGTTTAGTTCAGTTTTAGGAAAGAAAAAGAAGAAGAAGAAAAAAACAGGAGAGGAGGAGAAGAAGAAGAGGAAAAAGGAAAGGAGGAAGAAGAAGAGGAGGAGGAGAAGAAGAAGAAGAGAAGAAGAAGAAAAAGAAGAGAAAAAGGAGAAGAGAAGAAGAAGGAGAGGAGAAGAAAAAGAAGAAAAGGAAGAAGAAGAAAAGAGGAGGAAGAAGAAGAAAAGAAGAAGAGGAAGAAGAAGAAGAAGAAGAGAAGAAGAAGAGAAGAAGAAGAAAGAAGAAGAAGAAGAAGAAGAAGGAAAGAAGAGAAGAAGAAGAAGAAGAAGAAGAAGGAAAAAAGGAAGAAAAGGAAGAAGAGGAAGAAGAAGAAAAGGAAAAAACCCGACCCGACACGGTACCCCGACGACCCCGACACCCCGACACCGCACCCCGACCCCGAGACCCCGAACCCCGACCCCGACCCCGAGCGGCCGGACCGCCAGCGCAGGCGGCGGCGCGCGGCCGACCCGGCGCGGCCGACCTCGCCGACGCCCGGCCGGCGAAAAACGCCCCCGGCGGCCCGCCCGGGGAGCGACCGCCCCGAGCGCGGCCCGGACAAGCGCGCCCCGACGCCGGACGCGGCACCGGCGGAGGCCCGGCAGCGCGACACCGGCGGACCCCGGAGACCGCGGCCGGCGCCGCGACAACCCCGAGGCCCGACCCGACCGTCCGGTGACACCAGGGCCGACCGGGCGCCGACCGTCGCTGACCGACCCGGCGCGCGAGCGCTGACCCACGGCCGACAGCCGCCGACCCCGGAGCCTGACCCGACAGCGGCGGGTCGCGCCCGACGCCGCCCGACCGGGCACCGGCGAGCACGACACGGCGGTGGCGCGCTCACCGACCGCCGAGGACACCCGGAGCCGGCCGCTGAGACACCGGGGACCGGCGTGCGCGCGTCGGCCGAAGCGCCCCGGCCGACCCTGACGCGCCCGGCCCGACCCGCGCGGCCCGACCGCGACCCACGCCGCGACCTGCCCGACCGCGCCGCGATACCCGTCCGAGGCCTGACCCCGGACACGCGGGGCCGAACCGGCAGGCGCTAGACCGCCGACACGCCCTGACCCCGACACCCCGACCCCGACCCCGATACCCCGAGCCTGACCCGACACCCCGACACCGAGCCTGACCCGACACCCTGACCCCGACACCACACCCCGACCCCGAAACAACACCCCGACACCGACATGGCACTACCCCGACATCGAGACGACACCCCGACCCCCCGACCCCGAAACAGCACCCCGACCCCGACACGGCACCCCGACACCGACAGGACACCCGACCACCGACACCTCCCGAAAAGGTGTTCTTTGGCCTTCCAGAGGCCGACGGGGTCATATATTTGTGAATTATTAGTTAGGTCATATATTTTTCGATTTTGTTATGAAAAACATCATATATAATTGTGTTGATCGTGTAGTTTTAAATGTGCAGTTGTTTCATCGCTGCGAGGTTTGGTGTTCGACGACCTCGCCGTGCGTTTGACGAGCTCTACCCCTTCGTTCGTGGGTGAGCACAAATGACAAGTCCTCCTCCCCCATTAATTATTTGATCTATTCCGATGAAACTTGATAGCTAGCTAGATATGTGTCTTGAATCATCAGTATGCGTAACCAATATGTGTCTCCCGTTCGAAAGCGTCATAGTTATAAATATGCATGCATTTGCATATTTATAACCTTGATTCTTTCGAATTGTCCAACGCTATCCATGGACAACCCGAGTATGTGTAGATTGGGTTCATTTTCCCATATGCTTTGCTCCGGATCCGACGCATATATTTCGTCAGTGCCTCCCCTATTGTTCTCCGGGTACACATCCTCTCTGTTTATTGCAGAGACGTGTATCAGGAGAACAGCAGGGAGGTGCTGCCGAAATTTTGCGTCGGATCCGGAGCATAGCATGGGAAAATGAACCCAATCTACACATACACGGGTGGGATTAGGACCTATCATTACCTATTAGAGTGTAGGTTGCATGGACGTAATAAAATTGACAAAGTGGATCAACTAATGAATATATATACATGGTGAATTACATATATAATTGTTGTGTGTCCAATAGCTCTGAAAGTCAAGATGAGTGACCGTGCTTGGATGTATACCGGTCACACTGGTCAGAACAAATGGAGCGCTGAATGGTTCACAAAAACCAAGGGGTTTGTGCAAGCCGCATTTGCAAATGGCCAAAAGAAAACCTGGTGCCCCTGTTTCCGGTGCGGCAATTGGGAAAAGAGGACAGAGGCTGAAATGGGCAAACACCTGCAGAAGAGTGGTTTTACGACCGATTATACGGTGTGGACATTTCATGGTGAGTCTGCCCAACGTGACCGAGCTGAGGTGGATCGTCGTCGCACCGACGAGCATGGTACCGGGATGGAAAACATGGTGCAAGGCTATGATGATGCTCGGGATTCGGACGAGGAGATGGAGGAATCTGCAAAGGCCTTCAACGAAATGTTGGAGTCTTCGAAACGTCCGCTCCACGAGCACACTGAGCTTTGTCAGTTGGATGCCATCTCACAAGTAATGGCTCTGAAGGCTCAGTTCAACTTGGGCAGAGAATGCTATGACGCAATTATGACAGTATTTGGACGCTTTCTACCCAAAGGCCATGTAATGCCTGCAAACCTGTACCAGTCGGACAAAATCCTCCGTGCACTCAAGATGCCCTATGAGAAGATACATGCCTGTGAGAAAGGATGTGCCTTATTTAGGCTTGACTATGCGGACTTGAACTATTGTCCCATTTGCAAGTCGTCCAGGTATATTGTGGTAGACAACGGTATGGGTGAGAAGACACAGACCAAAATTCCCGTTAGTGTTCTTCGGTATATGCCAATCGTACCAAGACTTCAACGTCTTTTCATGGTCGAAGAGACGGCCAGACAGATGACATGGCACAAAACAGGCAAAAGAACCGAACTAGATGCAGATGGGAATCTAATGATGGTACACACATCGGATGGTGTTGCGTGGAAAAAGTTTGATGAATTACATGCTGACAAAGCGGCAGATCCGAGGCATCCTCGAGTCGGCATCAGCACGGATGGGTTCAGTGTGTTTGGTATGACGGCAGCCCAATACAGTTGTTGGCCCATATTTGTCTTTCCACTCAATCTCCCCCCCCCCCGGACAGATTATGCAAAGAAAGAACATTTTCCTGACGTTGATAATTCCAGGACCCAACTATCCGAGCAAAAATATGAATGTGTACATGCAGCCGCTTAAGGACGAATTGCAAGAAGCCTGGGATAATGGGTTCAAGACATACGACGCCTTTAGCAAACAGAACTTCATAATGCGTGTCTAGTACATGTACTCGACGCATGACTTGCCGGCGTATGCGCTATTCGTTGGCTGGTGTGTGCATGGAAGGTTCCCGTGCCCCACATGCAAGGGAGCTCTTGTGTTTCGTTGGCTTCAGGCCGGTCGCAAGTTTTCTTGCTTCGACATGCATAGACAGTTCCTGGATCCTCGCCATAAGTTCAGGAAAGACAAGAAGAACTTCATCAGGGGTAGAGTTGTCAAAAACTCTGCACCACCTGCATTGACAGGCCAACAGACCCTGGATCAGTTAAACGCTCTCGAGCCAGATCCACAACGTCCAGGGTACTTCAAGGGGTATAATACTAAGCACGCGTGGACTCACAAAACATGCTTATGGGATCTGCCTTACTTCAAAGACCTCCTTTGCCCACACAACATCGACGTGATGCACACTGAGAAGAATATCGCCGAGGCACTTTTTGGTACATTGTTCGGCATAGATGGGAAGTCAAAGGATAATACTAAGGCTAGAGTCGACCTGGAGGCGCTATGTGATAGGCCGTTACAAAACATGAAATAACCGAAAGGAAAGCAGAACTGGACGAAGCCAAAGGCATGGTTCAATCTTGGAAGGCCAGCTATGAGGGAAATTCTCTTGTGGGTGCAACAACAGTTGATGTTCCCCGATGGGTATGCAGCGAATCTAAAGAGGGGAGCGAATCTTGATAAACTGAAGATATTTGGTCTCAAGAGTCATGATTGGCACATATGGATTGAGCAGGTAATGCCGGTGATGTTGCGTGGCTTCATCCCTGAGGATGAATGGCTAGTACTGGCAGAACTCAGCTATTTCTTCCGTGTTCTTTGTGCGAAAGAACTATCGCCTGGCGTGCTAGAAGAAATGGAAGAGTTGGCGCCGGAGCTGATCTGCAAGTTAGAGAAGATCTTTCCACCGGGCTTCTTTAATCCAATGCAGCATTTGATTTTGCATCTCCCGACCGAGGCAAGATTGGGGGGGCCCGTGCAAAATCGTTGGTGCTACCCAACTGAGAGGATGCAGAAGACGCTTCCAGAAAAATGTAAAAATAAACGTAGAATTGAAGCATCGATGGCTGAGGCATTCATCACAGAGGAGGCGGCAAACTTCGTAACAGCGCACTACGAAGCCAAAAATCGTCATTTGCATAATCTGAAGCCTCGGTACAATGCTGACGAGCCTAAAAAGGGTGCATCCAACCTCAGCCTATTCAAAGGGAATCTCGCACCAGCTAGTGTTTCACATCCAGTATCTTTGGATAACAAAGAATGGCGGACCATTTCGTTGTATATCTTCAACAACCTGATAGAAGTGCGGCCGTACATCGAGTAAGTTCTCGGTACATTGTTTCGCAACTTCTATTTCCTTTGAGCTACTCTTATTCCTGGATATGTCATACAGTCGATACGTCACCATATTCTCATATGGAGCGGAGATCCAAAAGGATTCCGTCGAAGAGTATGAGCTTCTCGCAAAGCAAGGAGGTGGCTATCCCGGTTTCATCTCTTGGTTCAAACAAACGGTAATTTCTATTAGAGAATTTCATATCATTCGCTAATTTGTGCATAATGCAACAATCCTTTCATATTAAACTTGTAGGCTAATTCAGAGTCTATGGACGCCGAATTGAGACAAGTCGCTAATGGTTTTGACTATAAGGTCCGTTCATTTGACAAGTACGACTTCAACGGGTATCGCTTTCGTACCTATGGCAAAGAGCTATCTATGGCTGACCGAAAGTCAACAAATTGTTGTGTATCTGCTATCGGCAAAGGAGGTACCGAGTATTATGGGAGAGTTGAAGCAATTTATGAACTTCTGTTCTATGGTGAAAATCCACCGAATGTCGTAGTCTTCAAATGTTATTGGTTTCAGCCGAAGGAGACTAGAAGGACTCATGAACATGTAGGGCTAGTTGAAATCAACCAAAGCACTCATTTAGATGTTCCTGATGTCTATATTATGGCTCAACAGGCGACCCAAGTATTCTATCTACCGTGGGCCTGCCAAACTAATCCAAATCCGAAAGGTTGGGATGTCGTTTATGAAGTGCCGCCACGTGCTAGACTTTCTCCCCCAAAGGAAGAGTATTATGAACCTCACATTAACCCAGACACATATGAAGGAGAATTCTTCCAAGAGACACGTCTTTCCAAAAAGCGTTTCAAGAACCGCTATACTTCACCCCAAAACATTGAAGTAGACAACGACAATGAATCCGACATCACCCCAGAGGAGGAACAAGAAGAGCCGGAACAAGAAGAGGTTACTGCTGCGGATGACCTGTCAATGCTTGACCGATTACGTCAAGGTGGCCTTGCACATGTTGATGCCAATGAACCCTATGAGCCCGTCATTGATTATAGTGATGATGATGATTATGCATTTATTGATGATACTGATCGAGATTATTAGTAGTGTCAGGTATTACATTTTTTTATGTTGTACTTGATGATGATACACTTAAGTGATACACATATTATTATTCATGTCGGTCTTTTTTTATGTTGTACTAATTTCGTTTACTGTTTGTCATGGCAGGTGTTGAAAGATGGTGGGCGCTGGTCGGGAGCGTGGTCTGAGGTCTTCCATTCCAGACGCACCTCTCCGCCGAGCGTTGCTGGACAGTATGGCCACACCGCCGGGCCCTTCTTCGTCGACCGTGGTGCCCAACAGGGGACGAGGTAGGAAGAGAGGAGGTGGGGCACGTGGTCGTGGGAGAGGAGGTAGGGTGACTGCTACGGCGCCTTCCTCGCCGCCACCCCCAGCCGTTTCACCCGAGCACATGACTGCTAGGGTGGACTCGTCCGAGGAGGAGGCTACACGGACTCTGGTCCACGAGCCTCCGGTCCATGGGACTTGGGCCCATGAGCACGTGAGCCACGAGAGTTCGGCCCACGTGACCCCGGAGGAGCACACGTCCGGATGGGGTACCTGGCCGGATCAGCCCGAGGAGCCGAGTGGCCATGCTGATGATGGCGGGGAGCCGACTGATCTTGAGGAGGAGGGGGGCACCGTCTACCAGCGTGGTGCTACACGGCTCCCGTCCGTGCCGGTGACCCGCGAGCAGAGGTGGTTGATTTTCCCTGATGGGGAGAGGTACGTAAGTGCATTTAATATTTTTGTACCTTGTGCATTCACGTTTTTTCAAATAACTAATGCGTTGGCCTTGTCATGCTGCAGGGGTTGGGACCACCATCATAGTGTCCGCCGGCCCAACTCCGTCCTTGGAGTTCTTTGCCGGCAAAACTTCCCGGGGTTTGTCACGTTGCCTGGTGAGGGTCGGCTTCCAGAGCTTGGATTGAGCTGGGAGCACTACGTGGCTGCCCCGGCCCCGCCGGATGAGATTATCGACGGTGTCGTGCGCAACACGAGGGCAGACATGGTGATCAGAAAGTTCTGGGTAATTTCTCCTTTACACATTTAAAAATATTCAACTAGCTAGTTATTAATTGTACTAATCAATATTGTCTCATTTGATTGCAGACATTCTACAGGTGTGAGGAGGGATACGAGGAGGACGCAGCACATGTTATCGAGAACGTCTGCAAGCGCCTACTCCAGAACTTACGACACGAGGCTCGGGTGCAGGCTGTTCGAGACTACTACGCCTTGCGTGGTATCAAGAAGACCAAGCCGGCGTGCCGCGATAAGTTCCTGAGTAAGGAGCAGTACATGAAGGTAATTCTTAAGGCCTTCTATACTTAAGTTCCTTCATTTAGTAATTCTTAGCCATAGCGCTCAAGTTTCTATTTGCTAACTTAGGCGCCTCCGAGATGGTGTGCGGATCGGATGGATTGTTGGGAGGTGTTGGTCGATGAGTGGTGCTCACAACGATGGCTAGCCCTCCACAACGAGGCCAAGGACAAACGTGCCCAAATGGAAGGTGTGCCACACCATCAAGGCAGCTCCAACTTATATCAGTTCGGGCGCAACTGGGTATGTGGTTTGCTTCATGATTCATGCAATTCATTCATCATGCTAGCGTGAGCCCTTTAATTACTAATTTTCATTGTTTCTCTCTTTCAGGCACGCTACAACAAGGCGGATAAGGTGCCAGAGGTGTACGACCTGTATGCCATGGCCCACACTGCCTCTTTCAAGAAAGTCAAGGCTTTCTCTCAGTCTGACCTCGATGATGCAAACAACTTCACCAACATCTCCTCCCACAACAAGCTCGTGAGATATACAGATGAGGGGAAGGCGAGGAAAGGGGAGGACTTTAACCCGAGCCAGGGTCCCATTGATCCAGAGCTGTTGATGATATCTGGTGGCGGGAGGTCCCATGGCTCCATAGCCATTGGAGATGGACTTATCCGTTGTCCTAGCACTCTCCCGGAGATCAAGGCGCGCTAGTCGAGCTCCGCTCCTGAGATAAGGCCTCGTGAATGGCCAGTGCAACTCGCCATCAAGGTTAGTGATACGTACTCAGTTATCTTTCTCCATTACATTGTGTGTGCTTCCATCAATGATTACAAATGGTCATGTGAGTGGTGTTGCAGGCTGCTATACAGAGTGAGAGAGATAGAGCAGAGAAACTTCTGGCGGAGGCGGCGGAGAGGCAGCGGGAGTTGGAGGAGAGGACGACAAAGATGATGGAGGAGGAGAGGGCACGGAATGACATGCAGGCAAGGGCCATGTACGAGCTCCTTGTGGTAAGTTTCTTCTGCAGATTAGCCAAAACATTCATGTAGTGTTTGTCTCATTACTAACTAGTATGACTGAGTCGTCAAAACCAAACGTGCAGTCTGTGTGCGAGAAGACAGGTCAGACCGCTCCGCCGATGCCAGTGATTGCTCCTGGGACCACGGTGAGTTTTATTTGAATGGACATTACTTGCTAGTCTTAACATTTGAGTGTCATCATGCTAACAAGACATTGGAAATGATCTTGGGTGCAGCGTAACTCCAGACAAGCATCGCACGATCCTTCTCCAGCTACCGACACGAGCCACCCCGCTCCTACACCTCCTACATCTTGGTAAGTTTATCTAGTGTTTTGCTTAACACATGCATAAAGACCTAGACTTAGCTTTATTTCCTCCAATGCTTACCATAATGACCTAGACTTAGCTTCTTCACCTCCAAAATGACTTAATAAGCTTACTGACCTCCAAAACCATCCATTTTACCTAAGTTAGCTCTAAAACGATCTGTACTTAGCTTACTTATGTCAAAAATTGCATAATTAGCTTAGTTAGCTTATAGACGATCCATTTTACCTTAGTTAGCTCTAAAATGACCCATTTTACCTAGGTTAGCTTATAAATGATCCAGTTCATCCAAGTTAGCTCAAAAATGACCCATTTTACCTACATTAGCTCCTAAATGATCCATTTTACCTACGTTAGCTTTAAAACGACCCATTTCACCTAGGTTAACTCCAAAATGACCAATCTTACCTAGGTTATCTCATAAACGATCCATTTCAACTAATTTAGCTCATAAACGATCCATTTCACCTAGGTTACCTAAAAAACGATCCATTTCACCTAAATTAGCTCTTAAATGAGCCATTTCACCTAGGTTAGCTCAAAAAGATCCATTTCAACTAAATTAGCTCATAAATGATCCATTTCACCTAAGTTAGCTCAAAAACGATCCATTTCAACTAAGTTAGCTCATAAATGATCCATTTCATCTAAGTTAGCTAAAAAAGATCCATTTCACCTTAGTTACCTGAAAAACGATCCATTTGACCTTAGTTAGCTCATAAACGACCCATTTCAACTAAGTTAGCTCATAAATGATCCATTTCACCTTAGCTAGCTCATAAACGACCCATTTCAACTTAGTTAGCTCATATATGATCCATTTCACGTAAGTTAGCTCATAAATGACATACTCTTCTTGTTCTAGTCTTCTTCTTGTTCTACTCTTCTTGTTCTAGTCTTCTTCTTGTTCTACTCTTCTTCTTGTTCTACTCTTCTTGTTCTAACTTTCTTATTTTTCATTTTGCAGAGTTCATTCACTTGACGAAAGCTTGCATAGATGGAGTGCTCCTTATCCCTTTCTCTGTTTCTTTTGTATTGTTGAACTATGCATGTATCGTTGGATGAAACTATTGTAATATATATGGTTGGATGCCTCTATGTTGAACTTGTTATGTATGATGGAACTATGCATGTAATATATATGGTTGGATGATGAAGTTATGTGTTGGATATCTTATATGTTTGCTCTGTAATGGCCTTTTGAAATATATCTATATATGTCATCTATATTTGTGATGAAAATTGTTGGATTTAATAAAAAACAGATAAAAGAGCCAATATGCAGGCTCTTTGCCGTCTGCCACCGACGGCAATGGGCTCTTTGCCGTCTGCCGCGGACGGCAAAGAAGGCACGTGGCATCCAGCTGTGCTTCCTAGGAGCTGACCCGTTTGGTCAGTTTGCCTACAGTGGCAGACGGCAAAGACATTGCCATCAGTGGCAGACGGCAAAGAACCTGCCATGTAGTGACGTGTAGATGACATCATACGGCGGACGGCAAAGACACTAGAAAGATTGCCATCAGCGACGGACGGCAAAGGCCTGCCGTTAGCCACTTAACGGACTGACAGCGCAATTATTGCCGTCCGCCTTCTTTGCCGTCTACCGCGCTCTCTTTGCCGTCTGCGGCAGACGGCAAAGACTTTGCCATCAGTAGCAGACGGCAAAGTAGCTGTTTACCGAAGCCTACTTTGCCGGAGCCTTTTGCCATCTGCGGCTGACGGCAAAGGCCTTTGCCGTCCGCCGTTCATGCCTTTCCCGTCCGCCGTGGCAGACGGCAAAGTAGCTGATTCCTGTAGTGTCACCCTTGACGAAAGCACTTCCATGACGCGCCATTTATCGTCATGGAAGTGGACACTTTAGTGATGATAATTTTGGTAATGTCATGGAACACTTCTACGACAGCACAAGTATGACTATCTTGATTTTGTCATAAAATCGCCATGGATGTACATGCATGAAGAAAACGTGACCTACTGTGACAAAAACGTATCATCATGGAAGTGTATTTTTTGTAGTGTATCTTCTATAATGGACTAACCGATGCTTCTAGGGACTTCCTAGATAGTTGTGATGGTTGTGTTTTCAGGGAACAAACTATTGCTCAAGCTGAAGAATTATTGAATAACATATTGAAAAATTATGATGATTGGACTCTTCCTGAACCACCGGCTAAACCCACTCCGAAGAAGAGGGGTATATTATATCTCTGTCCTAAAGATATGCAAGAAGCAAATAAATCTATGAAGGAAAAAGGTATTAAAGCTGAGGACGTTAAAAATTTACCTCCTATTGAAGAAATACATGGGCTTAATACACCACCACTGCCTAAGGTGGTAGAGGTAAATTCTCTTATGAAATTCAACGAAAATGATAATCCTCACAATATGCTTCCTAGTCAATGCCTTTATGAGTTTGAAAACTACATTAGAAAACAAGACCACTTCAATGCAAATGTTATGAAACAATTGAAATACAATTCTGATATGATTTCTCGATTGAGTGACTTGTTATTTAGAATTTCAAATGATGTTAGAGGTGTTGGAAAACATGCTTCTGTGGTTCAAATTCAGTTAGAACTAGTTGCTAAATCACAAAGAGAATTACTTGATGAAATGAATAACAATATGCATGACTTTGTTGTTAGAGTTGCAACTAGAGGAGGTAAAATGACTCAGGAACCACTTTATCTTGAGGGACACCCAAAAATAATTAAACAAGACTCACAAAGAAATAACACTAGTGCACCTAGTCCTTCTAAAAATAAAAATAAGAAGAAAAATGATACGACTTTGCATGCTTCTAGTGAACCTGAAATAGAGAAACCTCCTGATAATGAAAATGAAATTTCTATCTTTGATGCTGAAACTCAATCTGGTAATGAACATCCACCCAGTGATAATGAAAAAGATAATGCAGATGTTCATGAAGATGCTCAACCAAATAATGGAAAAGAATCAGATAATGATGTTGAGATAGAACCACGTGTTGATCTTGATAACCCACAACCTAAAAATAAAAGGTATGATAAAAGAGACTTCATTGCCAGAAAACACGGTAAAGAAAGAGAATAGTGGGTTCAAAAACCTATGCCTTTTGCACCCAAGTCAACTAAAAAGAATGACGATGAAGAATTTGAACGCTTTGCTGAAATGCTGAGGCTAGTCTTTTTGCGTACTCACTCGATTGATATCTTGAAAATGCCTCCTTATGCAAAGTATATGAAAGACATCATCACTAATAAGATAAAAATACCAGAAGCTGAAATCTCCACTATGCTTGCTAATTATACTTTCAAAGATGGAGTACCTAAAAAACATGGAGATCCGAGTATACCAACTATAACTTGCTCCATCAAAAAGAATTATGTGAAAACTGCTTTGTGTGATTTAGGAGCTGGTGTTAGTGTTATGCCTTTCTCTTTATATAAAAGACTTGACTTGAATAAACTCACACCTACTAAAATATCTTTGCATATGGCTGACAAGTCAACTGCCATACCTATCGGTATCTGTGAGGATGTGCCCGTTGTTGTTGTTAATGTTACTATTTTGACTGACTTTGTTATACTTGAGATGCCCGAGGACGACAACATGTCAATTATCCTTGGTAGACCCTTCTTAATTACTGTAGGGGCTGTTATTGATTGCAATAAAAGCAAGGTCACTTTTCATATTAATGGTAATGAGCATACGGTGCACTTTCCGAAGAAACAATTCCAAGTGAATGGTATTAATGTTATTGAAAAATCTCCGACGATCACTATTGGAAGTTTTCAAATACCTCTACCTATAGTCAAAAAGAAATATGAAATGCTTATTGTTGGGGACATGCATATTCCCATTCAGGTAACTTAGTGATTTATGAAAATTCTTCGGTTTCATGCTCACCGAAAGTGGTTGTTAATAAGACCCGATCAACCTTATTAATGAATCATTTTTTAGCCGTATGAAGTTGATGAACTTAGTAAGCACTACCTTCTGTCCTTACTTTTTGTATTCTGTTTTTATTAGTTAAATAAATTAAAATGCCATGTTTTGCCTGTTTTTATTAGTTAAATAAATTAAAATGCCTTGTTTTGCCTGTTTTTATTAGTTAAATAAATTAAAATGCCATGTTTCGCCTGTTTTGCCTGTTTTCTGAAAAATTTACACGATTTTTTTCTGAATATTTCTGAATTTTTGGTGCAAATAATACCAGAGGGAGGTGCACCAGGTGGGCACAACCCACTTGGGCGCGCCAGGACCCCCAGGCGCGCCCTAGTGGGTTGTGGTCCCCACGTGGGCCCTCTCACTTATCTCTTTAGCCCGCATCATCACATACCTCCGGAAAAAATCCTCATTGCTCTCTCTCCCGTGTTCTTGAGCTCAAACCCGCAGATTTCGATCTCTTTGCTCGAAGCTCCATTCTGAAATAGTTTCAGGGGATTGTTGCTTGGTATGTGACTCCACCGTTTGTCCAATTAGTTAGTGGTTTATACTTTGAATAATTAGCTACTCTTGGTGCTGCTGTAGATGTACTTGCATGTTGAATTCTTAGTGTTCTAAGTAGTTTGAATGCTTGTTATGGCCTCTATGTATCCCTATGAGTAGTTGCTATCAATTTTGTGAAGTTTAATTGAGAAAATTTTGTGAACTAAAAATTCAGATTTTTGTTCATAGGAAAAATTGTACGTGGACATGAATATCTTCAGGAAGTTTGGCTCTAAGAAGAACTCCAAGAGTGTTATTGGGGAGTCTTCTAATAGTGATCTCCACCCTCGAAGGTTGGCGGAGGTACGGCCGTGTGAATGGCCGCACACCCCGTTCTTGCAAGAGGCTGGGATTCTTCCAGAGTTCATGCAATATATTGCTAATGCCGGCCTCACCGACTTCATCGCAGATGAGTGTGACCAACACCAAATCCTCACAAACATCTTTGTTCAAAGTTTTACTTTCCTGCCTAGGAATAATCCTTCTGAAGTGAGCTTTGACTTATAAGTTGAAAACCATCAGATACCACTTACTGAATTTTGTGACATATGCATGATCTCGTCTGATGGGAGCTTGGCTGAGCCTAGGCCGGCCGAGTTTGAGGCCTTTTATCGCACTTTGACAGTGGGCGGTGAGAGAGGAGTGTCAGCCATCACTGTCGCTGGCTTACATTTTCCTGTTGTTCATTACTTTGCACTTTTTATTACCAAATGCTTGCTTGCTAGGGAGAAGGAGGGTGCACTTAGTTCACCAGACCTTGCTATTTTACGTCGTGCACTTGAGGGCGACAACACACATAGCTTGGGAGCTATCATGGCTCGTCACCTACATCATAGTAAATCCCAAGGTAAAATACATGGTGGGATTTTTGCCACTCATTTGGCAGCTCAATTCAATGTTGAGATATGCCCTCATGATTATCCTGTGACCAAGGTTTACCTAGACCGCACCACCATGGATCACCACCATTTTACTGATATCGAATCTCCTAACATCCCTATTCCATATAACCTGGTTTTTAGTGTGAGGACTCATGATGTTAATCCATTGCCTGCTCCTGCTTTGTTTGATTCTGTTGCCAGGGGCGGATGTAGGATTATGTCGGAGGACATCATCGCCTACCGGAACGCCCAGGCTGCAGCGGAAGCAGCACAGGAACCTCAGCAGTGGGATGAGCGAATGCCTGCTCCTCAAGATCCCTACTGGCATCCAAGGTACTGACTGACTACCAAGCTAGGTCAAAAGCCTAAGCTTGGGGGAGTACATGTTTCTCACCGACATTATATTCATGTTCACATATACCATTCCATCTATCGGTGTTCACACTTTTTGATTGTATCATCCATGCTTAGATTTATTTGCTTGCTTTCTTCTTGTGTGTTTGAAAAACTTTAGAAAAACCAAAAAAATTAGGTGTAGTAATTTACTTTCCATGCATGCTTAGTAGTAGCACTAAAAAGAAAACCCAAAAAGATTTCCTTGTTCTTTTTTTGCTTGTTGGAATCTTTCCCATGTAAATAGTTTTTCTTGTTTTTGCTTTCTCCTTGTATTTTCTTGTTCAAGAAAACCAAAAACTCCAAAAATATTTCGGTGTGTTTCTCTGAGTTTCTTTTCTTTTTATTCGAGTCTTACCGAGGAGAAGACCACGATGAAAATGTTGAGTGGCTCTCATATGAATAATTGTTGAACTAATAAGAGCACATTTTACCTTGTCTTCTCCTGTTGAATAAAATGTTTTGCAGATTCCAGCTTAATTAGTCCATGGCACTCTTGCACTATTATTATTTTCATATCATTCGGTCATGCAAGTGAAAGGCAATAATGATGATATTTGATGAATTAGCAGTGGCAGGGAGAAACTGGTATGAACTCGACTTGTTCTGTTTGTGTAAATATGTTTAACCTAGTATCCAGGCTTCAGCACGTTATGATTAAACATGTTTGCAATGGCAATTAGAGATTATAGTTTCTCATGCCATGCATTAGTAGCTAGGAGTGGATAATGATTTATCTTAGATATCAACATAGCGTAAAATGATTGTGATGTAGTATGATGATATGATATCCTCCTGTGAATGTTCGAGTGGCTTGACTTGGCACATGTTCATGCATGTAGTTGAATCAAAACCAACATAGCCTCTGTGATATTTATGTTCTTGGTGTTCATATCCTACTCATGCTAGTGTCCAATGTTACTTATGCATAATGCATGGTTATGATCATTGTTGCTCTCTAGCTGGCGGCTTCTTAATCTAATTGCTAGCCTTCGCCTGTACTAAGTGGAAACTCTGCTTGTACATCAAAAACCTTGAACCCAATTCCAGATGAGTCCACCGTACCTACCTATATACAGTATTACCCTACCGTCCTAAGTAAATTTGCATGTGCCACCTCTAAAAACTTCTAAAAATTATCCTTTTTGTGTGCCTGGATCGTTCATGGAACGACAGGAGGTGGTCGGTATCTTCCATGCTAAGCGGGTTATTCTTAGGTCGAGTGTTTATTCACTCGCCATCGCACGAGAAAAGGGCGGTAATAGGGATTCCCAGTCCCGAACTCAAAAATGCAAATAATTAAACAAAACTCCCCTGGGATTGATGTTAGTATGGACAGCACCCGTTGTTTTGGACAAGCCGTGGAGTGTGATTGATGGTGGAGGGGGAGTAAACCTTTACTTTTATCGCTTGGGAACCACCACTAGCGTGCTTAGCATGGAAGATGTTGATAACTGGTAGTCGTGAAGTGAATAAGAAGGGTGCATGTCTCAAAATATCATTTATCTCTATTTTAAAAATTGAGTTGTGGCACCTCTGCAAATCACTACTTCCCTCTGCGAAGGTACTTTCTATTTACTTTTATGTTGTGTCATCAACTTCTTAAACAAGCGCCAGAAACTGAGAGAGCACAGTTGTCATGATTTATGCATTGTGTATAGCTAATGTTGGGTGCATCATGACTGGATCTTTTCTACCATGAATTTCAATGTTTATTCTCTGCTTGAACTTTGGAGGTGCTATGCATTTATGTTTTGGCGGTATCAAAAAGGGCTAGTGAGATACCACTATTGTCATATGATATCATGGTTGTTTTGACAACGTGTTGCCGTTCGAGATATCTTATTATTGCTCGCTAGCTGATTATGTCATTGATATGAGTTAATATAATCTTTAAATGTTATTGTTGACATGGTTAGTTATAATGTTGGCTGAAAACCTGGGTGTTGTTTAAGCCTGTTTATGCAAACAAGAGCAAAAGAGTTCGTAAAAGTTTTTATTTCCCACTTTCAGTTTATCAACTGAATTTCTTGAGGACAAACAAAGCTTTAAGCTTGGGGGAGTTGATACGTCTCCAATGTATCTACTTTTTCTCACGCTTTTCCTCTTGTTTTGGACTATAATTTGCATGATTTGAATGAAACTAACCCTGGACTGACGGTGCTTTCAGCAGAACTAACATGGTGTTGTTTTGTGTAGAAATAAAAGTTCTCTGAATGAAACGAAACTTTGCGAGGAATTTTTATGGAATAAAAGAGAAATACTGAAGCCAAGACCCACCAGAGAGGGGCCACTGGGTGGGCACAACCCACCAGGGCACGCCCCCCTCTCCTGGCGTGCCCAGGTGGGTTGTACCCACCTGGTGGGCCCGCAGACGATCCCCCTGATACTATAAAATCACATTATTCCAGAAAATAATCAGGGAGAAAAAATTATCATGTTCCACGAGACGGAGCCACCGCCAAGCCCTGTTCTTCCTCGGGAGGGCAGATCTGGAGTCCGTTTGGGGCTCCAGAGAGGGGGATCTTCATTCTTCGTCATCACCAACCCTTCTCCATCGCCAATTCCATGATGCTCCTCATTGGGAGTGAGTAATTCCTTTGTTGGCTCGCTGGTTGGTGAGGAGTTGGATGAGATTCATCATGTAATCGAGTTAGTTTTGCTATGCTTGATCCCTAGTATCCACTATGTTCTTAGATTGATGTTGCTATGACTTTGCTATGCTTAATGCTTGTCACTTTGGGCCCGGGTGCCATGAACTCAGATCTAAACCGTTTATGAATTCATCATTATATCCATGTTTTAGATCCGATCTTGCAAGTTATAGTCACCTACTACGTGCTATGATCTGACAACCCTGGAGTGACAACAACCGGGCCCACTCTCGTTGAAGACTGTAGTTTGAGGAGTTCATGTATTCACTATTTGTTAATGCTTTGCTCCGGTTCTCTATTAAAGGGAGGCCTTAATATCCCTTAGTTTCCAATATGGACCCCGCTGCCATGGGAGGGTAGGACAAAAGATGTCATGCAAGTTCTCACGTATGACTATTTACGGAATACATGCCTACATTATATCGATGAACTAGAGCTAGTGCCG